>NC_069499.1:685763883-686033883 GCF_027579735.1 Bombina bombina
ATCAAAATAAGGGTAAATGAGCTATTTGTAATCAATTTAATACACTATAGGAGTTAAAATGGATCACTGAAACACATTGAGGGGGATTTTACAGTACACAATCACTTTTATCTCTGCCATTGGAGCTGTGTTAATGACATTTCTAAGTACATCATGAATGGCATCCACAATAATAACATTAATACTTTTTTCTTTAGAAGTTTCTCTAGAAACTTTACAAATTATTGTGACCCTGTTTCTGTAGCTAAACCCTCAGCTGTTTGATTTGCTGCAGAAATTCTAATGTGCTGTAACCTAAAGTTTTTTTAATGAGTTTTAATGTAAAGCAAAATGTTCAAAGTATTCAAAGTTCCATAGTTTATGTTTGTTCAGTTATTTGCACACAAAAGTCTTGATAATCAGTTTTCTCATTTCTGACTCTACAACCCTCATATGACATAGTTTCCCAGTATTTATTGGCATCCCCCTCAGTTACAAATATGTGTACCTTATTGACATGTATTGAATTCTGGGTACAAGTAATTTATAACATCATTAAATGTTTAGGATCATTACCTTCCATCTATTAGTGCAATATATCACATATTGACTCATTATATGTCAGGCACAACCATCATGTACATTGTGTCCAGATTTTGTATATACAATTCTATAAGAGCTAGTATGAGTCCTTTCAGTAGTAAGAGATACATTTAAAGACAAAATAAAAATATTGACTGTGCAAGTGCAAAATATGACTAAATAGCAAAAGTTAAAAAAAATGCTTAAATTAGAGAGACAAATATTTAAACAGATGTGAAATACATAATCATTTAAATATACAAATAGGCAAATATTTTAAAATGAATATATGTAAATACATTATAACATATACTTTTAAGATCATATATTTATATGCTCATAATTATACAGGAAGAGACCAGCACTGTCCCTAACAGGATAAAATGTATTTTCCTTTAATTGTTGAAGGAAACATTCGATAGACAGATATACAGATAGGAAGGTGAATAGATGGATGGATAGAAGCTGGTGTTTCCAATAACTAAATTATTTAATCTATCTTGGAGTGTCAATACTTAGGGCCCGATGTTCAAACAATCGTCATAATAGTGCTATGTTGTAAAGGTATCTGTATTGCAAATCAAAAGCGCATGTGAAATAGACCCATTTTTTTTAAAGTAGTCTCCCTAGGAGCAGTTTTAGTACACTTCAATGTGTGATAGGAGGGTTCTCTTCCAGTAGTGGAATCGGCATGTGTAGTGAGGGTTTCATGTAAATGTGGAATGACACTTCAATTTACATGTGTGAACTGAAACTCTTTTATTTCAATACAATAGTTAAAATTGTAAATGAATAATAAACCTTTTTGAGCTGGGGCATTGTGGGTATACTGTGCATGCATATATAGGGCTAGATTACGAGTGATGCACTACCGGTTGTTTGCGACTCTTTGAGTACGTTGGAACTAGCGCATATATTACAAGTTGAAAGTAAACAAATTAAGTAAAGTTGAAAGTAAATTAATTAAAAAGTTATAACGGCATACATATACATCTAATATGTATTTATAAGTGTATACAGTATATGTATTTACAGACATATACACCCATATATACACATAAATACATATGTACATACATATAGACACACACATATATATAAGTGCATTCGGGATAGATCACTTGAGAAAATACGATTGTGTTTGAGCGCGAGTAGGGTGTTTTTTTTATAATAATATCAAGCATTAGAAAGTGAGCACACATTTTCCAGTTTAAGACTAAGGGGGATATCTATCAAGCCGTCAACTGTGTTGCATTCGCCGGCATCAAAACGCTCACCTAAAATCGCGGCCGCGTATCTCAATACACTCTCCTTAGTTATGAAAAAAGCCGGCAAAAAGAAGCGCACCAAGTACGGGTAGATGAGCATCGGACTGTTAACTAGCAGTCATCAATCTCGCTTCTATTTGGCTTTTTCCAAACTTTATTTATAACCTGTCACTAAACGCCGCCACTATACTAAAATGTTTAACCCCTACCCGCCGCTCCCCAACCCCGCCTCAACATAAATAGTTATTAACCCCTATTCCACCATTCCCCGACCCTGCTGCAACATAAATAAAGTTATTAACCCCTATCCCGCCGCTCCCTGACCCCACGCATACTACGAAAAATGTATTAACCCCTAAACCTCTGGCCTCCCACATCACTACCACTAACTAAACATATTAAACCCTAAACCGTCAGCCCCCCCACATTGCCAAAAAATAAATTAAGCTATTAAACCCTAAACCTAACAACCCGCTAACTTTACATTAAAATTGCAACATCCCTATCTTCAAATAAATTTAAACTTACCTGTAGAATTAAAATAAACTATTTTAAACTATTAATTAAACTACCCTAACTATTATACTACAATTAAACTACCAATTAAATTAAATAAATTACATATTGAAAAACCTAACCCTACTCAAATTAATTAAATATACAATTAAACATTATTAAAAGTACTAAATTACAGAATAAAACAAACACTAAGTTACAAAAACAAACAAACACCAAATTACAAAAAAATAAAAAACCACATTATCAAAAATAAAAAAGAATTACACCTAATCTAATAGCCCTATCAAAATAAAAAAGCCCCCCAAAATAAAAAAGCCTCCTAAAATAAAAAAAAACCCTAGCCTGCAATAAACTACCAATGGCCCTTAAAAGGGTCTTTTGTGGGGCATTGCCCCAAAGAAATCAGCTCTTTAACCTGTAAAAAAAAATAAACACCCCCCAACAGTAAAATCTACCACCCAACCAACCAACCCCCCCAAATAAAAAAAACTATCTAAAATAACCTAAGCTCCCCATTGCCCTGAAAAGGGCATTTGTATGGGCATTGCCCTTAAAAGGGCATTTAGCTCTTTTACATGCCCAGACCCTAATCTAAAAATAAAACGCACCCAAAAAAACTTAAATAAACCTAAAACTAACTACCGATGATCCACTTACAGTTATTGAAGTCCTGCTTGAAGGATCCATCCAGCCGGCAAGTCTTCATCCAGGCGGCCTCTTCGATCTTCATCCAGCCGGCAAAGTCCTCATCCAGGCGGCAAGAAGTCTTCATCCAGACGGCATCTTCTATCTTTATCTATCTGGTGCGGAGCGGGTCCATCCTGAAGACATTCGGCGCGGAGCATCCTCTTCATATGGTCGCCGCCGTAAAGATTTCAATCAGCCAATAGGATTAGAGCTGCTAAAATCATATTGGCTGTTCCAATCAGCCAATCAGATTTGAGCAGCTCTCATTCTATTGCTGTTCCAATCAGCCAATATGATGAGAGCTCAATCATATTGGCTGATTGGAACAGCCAATAGGATTTTTTATTTTTTTTAGATTTTTTTATTGAATTTTCACAAGATTAGTCAAATAAACAACAATAACCAAAAGCAAATGTTACAAGTTTACCTTAAGAATTACCGTACATAGTAAACAGGTGTCTATATAGTTATCATACATCTCTTGCATTTGTATTTCACAATGAGGGTAATTCAACCTATATAGTCTAAGTCGAATTTGGTCATATAACAGTGTTACAAAGAAAAGAAATCAGACATCAATTGTATTCATATATAGCTGAATCAGTCCGTATAGAAATTATAACATCCCCTCTTTCTTTCCCTTCCCCTTCACAGAAAGAAAAAAAAAAAAAAAAAGCAGCTCTAATTCTATTGGCTGATTGAAATCTTTCAGCCTACAGGAATGCAAGGGACGCTATCTTGGATGGCGTCACTTGCATTGAAGTTCCAGTTTATGGTGGCAACCGTATGAAGAGGATGGTCTGCATGGCTGTTGTCCCAGAAGGAAGGCTCTTCTAAAGATGATGCACAAGAAAGCCCACAAACAGTTTGCTGAAGACAAGCAGACTAAGGACATGGATTACTGGAACCATGTCCTGTGGTCCGATAAGACCAAGATAAACTTATTCAGTTCAGACGGTGTCAAGCGTGTGTGGTGGCAACCAGGTCAGGAGTACAAAGACAAGTGTGTCTTGCCTACAGTCAAGCATGGTGGTGAGAGTGTCATGGTCTGGGCCTGCATGAGTGCTGCCAGCACTGGGGAGCTACAGTTCATTGAGGGAATCATGAATGCCAACATGTACTGTGACATACTGAATCAGAGCATGATCCCCTCCCTTCGGAGACTGGACCGCAGGGCAGTATTCCAACATAATAACGACCCCAAACACACCTCCAAGGCGACCACTGCCTTGCTTAAGAAGTTGAGGGTAAAGGTGATGGACTGGCCAAACATGTCTCCAGACCTAAACCCTATTGAGCATCTGTGGGGCATCTTCAAACGGAAGGTGAGGGAGCACAAGGTCTCTTACATCCAACAGCTCTGTGATGTTGTCACGGAGGAGTGGAAGAGGACTCCAGTGGCAACCTGGAAAGCTCTGGTAAACTCCATGCCCAAGAGGGTTAAGGCAGGGCTGGAAATAAATGGTGGCCACACAAAATATTGACACTTACTTTGTGTGGGTATTGTACTTAACTGCCTGTCTCTCCACCTGACACTCAGTCAGGCGTAACACCCCCACTGGTCTTTAAACTGAGATATAAGTGTTGTACAATAATATTTTGCCTTGACTGTTCCCATCTTAGTACAAAAAGAGCCTGCATAACAAAATATATTTTAGTTAACATGTCTGTTACGGATACCCCAGCTACCCCAACTGGGTAGCTCCACTAAACGCGTCCTGCTTCCTCCCTGTTGACTGCACTTATGTAGCTGGCAAGTGACCACAGCCTGTAGCCAACCCTGATGCCTGACAGCACCAGTATTCAGGGTCCCACCCTGTGGCAGACTCTGGCTACCCAGACTAGGTAGCTCTGCCAGACGGTGCTTCCTCTGCCTGGAACAAGCTGCTATGTAGCCCAGGAAAGTGATTTTAGCAGGAGCCCACCCAAATAACTAGACATACTAGCATTCAGGTGAAACAGGAACTAATTTTATTGAAAACACACACTCCTTTTATACACAAAGCTAATCTTGATAAGATACTGGACAATCCCACAATTTTCCCGCAATTCCCGCCCCTCCAGACAGACTGGCACCTCCATAACAGCCACCGTCCCACAGAATCCCAGGACACAGGGGTGATGGTTTCAGGGTGATCCCGGGGGAGCGGCGGCACTTCCAGGGTGTCATTTTAAAGCTCTCGGTCCCCAGATGCCACAGATAAAAAAGCAGCATGATTTGTCACTGGGGACCGGAGATACTGTACAGCCCATTGAATTTATGGGGGTAGAGGTGTCAAAAAAAACTCTGGTTCCCAAAGGAGCTCCCCTCCAGTAATTCCCCCACCTCGTGTCCTCCCTAGGGTCTACTAATTCCCAAAATAGAGGAGCTCTGGGGCAAATGGTTGCTGGAGTGACCAGGGGTAAAGTTAGCGGGTGTCCTGCTGTTCTGTGGCCGACCAGGAGTTCCAGGAGCCCGGCCAGCCTAGGAGGGTTTTCCCGGCCAAAGACCAGCTCTTCTCTTAACAATTTTAGAACACAAAACAAGCAAACAAAAGCTTCCAGAGATCATGGTTGCTCTGAGGAGCCCAAAACCGCTGAGAAACAACAGGGGTGAGGTTGTAGATATCCATGACCATGTCCATACAAAAAAAATGGTCATTTCTTTTTTATGCTCCACCAAACAAAATAAGAGACATGGAAAACATTTTTACAGTAAAATTGTTTTATGAATATAAAAAGGAAGTGTTTTATCCCGCTGCTTTAAAGAGATGAGATTAATTCAATGATAACATGCCAAAAGCAAAAATAAGATAATGTGCGTGCAGTTGTGCTAAGATTTGTCCACTGAAACATACTCTTGTCATCTTCCTCTCGTGCTTTGGTATGTGTGAATCTATACTAGAGAATTTCTCTGCCGCGAGGTCTGGAAACAAAATTATGCACTGACAGGGTAAAGGTGCCTAACAGCAGTATTTATTTTGTCACATTTAACTCAGTCACACTGAGTTTAAAGAGACATTAAAGTGAATTTTTATAATTATGCATAGTATATTTCAGCAGTCTATAACTGCATTAAACGTTTTAGGGTTTAACCCTGTCATTTTGTTAGCACATTTTATAAGGTTTTGTAAATTAAGAACATTTCAGGGATATACCCATTAAAAAGTCTGGTGGAAATGGCATCCCTTATCTTTGTTGTGACCAGTTAGAGACATATGCAAATTAACTTATGTTCTTATCTAAGCATTTTGTGCAAATAATGTTGCAGGGTTAGATGAAAGGATATGGTTTTATATGCATAGTATATTCTGCGATTAAATACAGTGTAGCAAAAATACATACAAAATAAATATGTTAAAATCACTTTTTTTATATTTTTAGAAAACTCTTGTAAATATCTTTCTCTTATCTCCCTTAATTGTAGTTTATTAGGGCTAACTGTAAAATAGTGTGTCCACTGCTCTAAGCAATCATCTAGCTAGTTTAGGCAGTTTGCAGCATATTGAAAAAAAAAAACTTTGGTTAAAGGGACAGTATATACCAATTTCATATAACTGCATGTAATAGACACTACTATAAATAGTAATATGCACAGGTACTCATATAAAAATCCAGTATAAACCGTTTAAAAACTGACTTAGAAGCTTACAGTATAGCTCTGCTTAAAAGGTTACTGGAACACCCACTGCAGTGGGAAATAGCAGATACCCCTCCCCATTCCTTTGCATATGAAAAGACCCTTAACACAAACAGAAGCAAGCTGGAGTAGGTATACGTCGGTATTCTCCTAAAACTTTGGGGCTTGGTTAGGAGTCTGAAAATCAAAGCAAAGTTATTTAAACTTAAGCAAATCTATCCATTTAAAAAAAAAAAAAACTTGTATGGGCTATATAACTAAATCATCTACAAAACATTTATGCAAAGAAAAATCTAGTGTATAATGTCCCTTTACAGAATTTGTGTTTGAACCTCTTAAGATAGCGTAGGACAAGCATATTCCAGCCATTATAGGGACTGGGAAAATTTCTGATTTTCCTTTTGTTTAACTGTTTTATTTTTCCTTAATTAAACGTTTTCTAAGAAATTAATCTTGGTCTTTAATGTTCCTTTAATTGTATCTGCACACAATATTTGAGACTATAGATAAAAATACATTTAGTAAATACATCTGTGTAGTAAGACAAATAAGCCACAATAAGTCAAGAGAAAAGTGTTGCTCTTATTTTTATGGCATTTGTCTCTTCCATTCATGTTTCAAAAGAATTAATAGGCTTTTAGTGGTTTCTCCTGTACTGTAAGTAATAAATGGATTTTTAACTGACCATTAAATTTTAAGCAATTTCAGCTGGAGAGTAACCTGCAGAGGAACAGTACGACGGATGTGGGTACTAGCTAGAACGTACGCGGCACAAAATTCCACTCTTAACATTATGTAAAATAAAACACAAGATCATTTTGAGCTAAATTAATTTGTAGCTATACTTGTGGGAAATAAGCAAAAATGGTGCTAAAATGTCTTTGTTAAAATTATTCTAGAACATTAAAGTCTTTTAAAGTGTAATCTAAACAAATGTAGTGCAACTGCAAACAAAGCCCTTTTAAAATAGCTGTGTTTTTTTAAAGGGACATGGAATTCAAAATTCATCTTTCATAATTCCTACATGGAGCGCATATTTAGATAGGTTAAGAGGCAGGTGTCATTAGACAATGTAATGGGTGGTTTGAGTTTTCACTTGACTTGGTTTCTGAGTCAGGTATGTCCTCCTAATACTTTGCTCTGGTGCTTGTACTGTGCTACTGGTCTTTAAAACAAGGAAATCATTAAAGGGACATTGTACAAAGAAATTTTAATTTTTCTATCATTTTTAGAATATATTGTTGTACTATGTAAACATTTTTTTTTTTTAATAAATGTTACAGATTTTGTGTCCCCTTACCAAACCCTGTAGTCTTCTATGGATACGCTGGTAAGTATTCATTCCGATATAATCCTGCTCGCTCCCTTTGTCTGCTGTCATTCAGCGCATGCACAAGATTCACTAGTGATGTAAGCGCTATTGTAGGAACTGTATTGCGCTCAATATTAGCTAGTTGATAGCTAACAATGTCAAAGGATACTGGAATTGTGCCAAGGTTGCTATAATGACCACACTAAAATTGTGTGTCAAGACTTTCCGATGCGTTTTGCTTGACGGCGCTATCTGAGCTAAATGATGTGCCAACATTTTGCTTAGTGTGTACATGACTGTAGTATCTTAAACATTTTTTATTTTTTATATTACCTTAGTGCTATCATGACTGAGTTATCAGAATTAATAATGGGCTAGATTACAATTGGAGTGGTAATTTAGTGCATGCCTGCAAATTCACCTTTTTACGAACGTGCAATAAATAACCAGCCATTACAAGCGGCTGGTTATTGCCACTGCAAGCTTGAGGTAGCAATTAGTGCTCAGAAAATTAACCAGAAATCAGATCTCTGGTTAATTTTATAAAAGTGCCACAATTGCCCCCAAAATAACATAGTTTTTGGGGGTAAAGTTGGCGGGTGTGGGGTGAAAGTGCCTTTACATTGCGGTCTATGGGGACTGTGTGTTCCTATTAAATATACAGGTATATATGTATATGCTTATAACCATATACATGTGTTAATATGTGTATATACACATATAAGCACATAAATATATATGTACGGTATATATTCATATACATGTATATTTATATTTGCTGCGCAACTTACTCCCTTCACTGTGCTAGTTGTAATGCCTATAGAAGCATGCTCTTGTGAGAACAATTTGCACATTTGCGTGCGCTGGTATTACTAAATTGAGAGCAAATATTTTGCACTCAATTTATAATCTAGCCCAATTTGCGCCCAATTGGGTGTCTTAGGTTATTTTGCATGATGTTTCTGATCTGTAGGACTTTCTTTATGGAGATGAAACAAAAAAGTATGTTTGAACAAAATTGCAATATATATTACTATTTTGCTATGCCTATACAATTTTTCATTTGTTTCAATGATTATGCATGACACAAGATGTTGCAATTGCGACCGTACACTGTCCGTTTAAGCCTTTCCTTTTGTGTTTTTGTTATGTGAAAAGGGAATGCTATTTGTTTTGTGTTCCTGATGTGTTCCTCAGTTTCATACACACCAATGGAAACTGTCTGGGATACATGACATTGCATTGTTTGAAAAGGAATCAAATAGGTCAAGAATGACCGTGAGCAGAATGCAAAACCAGTGCTAGACAACAGCTGGTTCACAGATTTCATTTTATCCCAAATATGTCATAAAACAAACTCTTACTGGTCTTATCAATGCCTTTTAAGGAAACCCTTATACAGCAAATAAACCCAATTACAGTTTTGAAGCTCTTGATATTAGATGAATCTAACGAGCCTATTTAAATTATGATTAGAAAAAAAGTAAAGAGAGAAAAATATGGAAAAAAAAATCTTTAAAAAAAGATTTGCTAAAATTTAAAAATCTATAATTTGGTTGTGATTATTAATGAAATTTAAAGTCTCATTTATTTCTCATCTTGTTATTGAAAAGGGTTGGCGGGAGTCAGCAGTGAAGTTGAGACAGCAGTTGATGCTCAAGTCCACTGTTTTGCCTTAAGGAACTAAGTCTAGTTTGATTTAGCAGGTTATTTGGGTTCATCTAATCCAAGGTATTTCTAACTTTAGTATTAACATCTATGTTGCATTATAGATATTGCTATACTACTTTAAAGTGTTTCAGAAGATTGTGTTTATTTAATAGGTTTTTTAGATGCAGGTACAAAAGAAAGGACTTGCATTTGTCTTTCAGCCTTATGTGGATCCAACAAAGCCTAGATCATAATATACTTTTATATTTTTGTTCCTCTCACTTTTCAAAACCCTTATCAAGTCCAAAACAGATTGAGAAATGCTAAGCTAAGGTAAATTAAATCTTAATATATATATTTGTGGGGTAATGCATGAGTATGGATGTTACGTTTGTTTTCCACTTTTCGTGCTCCATTAAAATATATGGGGAAATACGTTAATACGGTAGTAATATTCGAAGTTCAGCTTTTTACAAGCGTCAGGTTAGCGTTTGTGCGAAAACTTTTTAATTTTAACTTGTAATATGCGCACTGCCCGGCGTGCACAAAAGTCTCCGTGTAGCAGAGTTAACACGGGAGCGATAAAAATATTGCTCTATTTGTAATCTAGCCCTCAGTTGTTTGGGCATACCTAGGTATAACCACATTTTTCCATAGCACTATATGGAAGCTAAAAACAATCATTATTCTGTTAAATATCTAACAAAAGTACCCAGTAAGTGTTTGTAGATATTGCCAAGTAGTTTTTATTTAACTTATTGATTGCTGTTAAGAGTTAAAATCATTCGTAATCGTAACATGAAGCTTATAAGTGTGTATTGATAATTGTTAACTCATATTTATTAAAGAATGAAGAAATATTTTTCATATATAATTTCATAAATATTATCCTTTAAAGTCTACTAAAAATTAAACTTTTGTGATTCAGATAGGACATGTAATTTTAAATAACTTTCCAATTGACTTTTAATATTAAATTTGCTTTGTTCCCTTGGTGGTATTTTTGGATAAGCTAAACCTAGGTAGGCTCAAACTGATTTCTAAGCTGTTGAAAACCGCCTCTTAGCTCAGACCATTTTGAAAGTTTTACAAACTTAGACAGTACTAATTCATGTGTGTCATATAAATAACATTGTGCTCACTGCTGTGGAGTTATTTAGGAGTCTGCACTGATTAGCTAAACTGCATGTCCATCAAAGCACTGAGATAAGGGTGCAGTCTGCAGAGGCTTAGATACAAGGTAATCACAGTGGTAAGAAGTATATTACTACTATAACAGTGTTGGTTGTGCAAAACTGGGGAATGGGTAATAAAAGGGATTATCTATCTTTTTAAACAATAACAATTCTGATGTAGACAGTCCCTTTAACTTATTACCGGGATATTATTTAGCATTATTCTGTTCTTCCACTAAATTACCGCTTGCATTTTTCGAAGACTGTTAAATATATCCCATTTTAAATATGTATCAGTTTATTTAACATGAAAACATAACTTAGCGGGAAACAGTAGAGTATGGTTAACAAGTGATAATCTTTCCCTTGGAGTTTGATGAAAAATAAGGCTTATCACAGTGTTTCAAATCCCTAGTTAAGATGATTATCTCAATACATACAAATTCCCTGGAGTGATCTGATTGCAATTAAACAAAATACTTTTTTGTAAGCAAAAATGTGTGTTCCATAGATTATAACAAGACATGAGCCTAAAAAACAAATAGAGAATTCAAAGTGGGTGGTAAGTGCTTTAACCTTTGAGAAAATTCAGCATAAAGCAATTTGTATTACATTTTTGTGGCTCATGAATTTTGAATATCTCAAACATAACAAGAGGAGAAATTTAATGGAAAGGTGTACTGCATCTAAACAGTGCAGACATTCTCTGAATTTAGTAATAAGCTCTAAGCAATTGAAAGGGGAACTCCTCTGCAGCCTCTGCTATCTATAGTATATGCGACTTAAAATGATGTACAAGCATTTTCTATCACATAAATAACGTGACAGCTTTAAAACATTAAAGGAACAGCAAAGTCAAAATTAAATGCTCATGGCTCAGATGGAGCATGCAATTTAATAAACACAGAGGTAAAAAGTATTTTAAATGTACATGAAACCCCAAATTTTTCTTTCATGATTCAGATAGATCCAATTTACTTCTATTATCTCATTTGCTTTATTTTTTTAGATATCCTTAGTTGAAGAAACAGCAATGCACATGGGTGAGCCAATCACATGAGTGCAGCCAACAGTCTGCAGCTACTGAACCTATCTAGATATGCGTTTCAACAAAAGATATCAAAAGAATAAAGCAAATTAGATAATAGAAGTAAAATAGATAGTTGTTTAAAATGGCATGGTCTTTTAAAATCATGAAAGAAAAAAATTGGGTTTAATGTCACTTTTAAATAAAGGTGTTGGTTGTGCAAAATTGTGGAATGATAATAAAGGGATTATCTATCTTTTTCATCAGTAAAAATACTGGAGTAGACTGTCCCTTTAAGATTTTTGCTTGTGCTCTATTACTGAACAAATACATTGCTCATATATTTTGATAAATCTGAAGTCACAAAATGTATCCTCTTTCATCCAGTGTTATATTGGCAGTTGACAATATGATTGAAAGGGTGTTTCTAAGGGATATAAGCAGCATGATACCTTTTTTCTGAAGATTTTACAATGGTAAGGTTTTCTTTTTCAAGTATTTTTTTTAAGACTAAAGATTCTGATTTTGGAAGTTCTTTATTCTCCCTGTGAAATCACCTTGGGCAAGATAACATATGCAGCGCAGGCTTCAGCGTAACTGCTGAAACCCGCGTCACCCATAATTTCCCCTCACACATCGGGGAATCACATAAAGTGCCATAAGTCGGATAAACTAGTGATGTCCAGAAATGTGCGTAAATACAAATTTCTGGAGTTGCCAGGGACTTACGGCACGTTAGAAAATGCCGGCACATAAGAAAAAAAAGAAGTAAAATCTCCCGTAAAAGTCTAACACGCCTCCAAAAAATAAACCCAATACGTCAAAACCCCTATATCCGCCATCACTCCCATATCAGAACTAACAATACATGTATTAACCAATAAATCCACCATCCCCAACATCGCAAACTACCTAATAAATGTATTAACCCCTAATCCGCCATTCACTCACATTGCGATCTACCTAATAAATGTATTAACCGCCAACCCCCTACAACGCAAAGAACGTATTAAAACTATTAACCCCTAAACCACCATTACCCACATTGAAACAAACCTAATAAATCTATTAACCCCTAATCCGCCAATCTCCACAATGCAAATAAAAAATTAAATTAATAAGCCCCCTAACCTAACACCACCTAAATTAACCCCAATTACTTAAATTAAAAAATTACAATTAAAATTAAAAAAAACTAAAGATTAAATTAATCTAAGATTACCTAAAGTAAAAAAGTCTAACATTACATAAAATAATAAACCAAATAATAAAAAATAAAAAAATTAAACCTAATCCCTATGAAAATAAAAAAGCCCCCCCCAAAAAAATAAAAAAACACCCTCTAATCTAATACTAAACTACCAATAGCCCTTAAAAGGGCCTTTTGTAGGGCATTGCCCTAAGTTAAACTGCTCTTTACGTTAAAAAATACTAATTCCCCCTTTTAACTGTAAAACCCTGCCACACACCCAACCCCCGAAAAAAAAAAAAAAATAACACTAAAAAATCCTAAACTACCCATTGCCCCTAAAGGGGCATTTGTATGGGCATTGCCCTTAAAAAGGCATTCAGCTCTTTTAATGCCCTTAAAAGGGCATTCAGCTCTTTTAAGAGTGCCCAATAAATCCAGAGTCTAAAAAAATTAAATAATTAAATAAAAAAAAGCCTTCCAGGCGGTGAAGTCTTCTTCCAAGAGGCCAAAATCTACTTCCTCCTCCTTCTTGATCCAGGACCAAGCCGGCGCGCGGCGCAGGACCGGCGACCGTGGAGCCATGAAGCATGGAGGATCCTCTTTGTATGATCACCACCGTACACTGAATAGTAAATTCAAGGTACGCGTTTAAATAGAGCGTCCCTTGCATTCCTATTGGCTGATTTGATTCTTCAAAATCAAATCAGCCAATAGGAATGCAAGGTACCCCATATTTAAACGCGTACCTTGAATTCAATCCTCAGTGTGTGGCGGTGATCGTACAAAGAGGATCTCCACGCCCGATGGCTCCGCGGTTGCCGGTCTTCTGTCCCGCGCTCATCTCCGCGTTGGCTTGGTCCTGGATGAAGATAGAAGACATTGCCGTGATGGAAGAAGACCTTCTCCGCCAGACTTCAGGATCGGTGAGTACCTATTTGGGGGTTAGACTTAGGCTTTTTTAAAATTTTTAGTTTTTTTTTATTAGGGATTTATTGGGCACTCTTAAAATAGCTAAATGCCCTTTTAAGGGCAGTAAAAGAGCTTTAGGGGCAATGGGTAGTTTAGGATTTTTTAGTCTTAGGTTTTTTTATTATAGGGGTTTGGTGGGTGGGGGGTTTTACTGTTAGAGGGGGGGGCTTAGTATTTTTTGTATTTTTTAAGATAAAAGAGCTGTTCAACTTAGGGCAATGCCCTACAAAAGGCCATTTTAAGGGCTATTGGTACTTTAGTAGCAGATTAGGGGGTGTTTTTATTTGGGGGGGTTTTTTATTTTCATAACGATTAGGTTTAATTTTTTAATTTTTGATAATTTGGTTTATTATTTTATGTAATGTTAGACTTTTTATTTTTTGTAATCTTAGATTAATTTAATCTTAGGTTTTTTTATTTTTAAGTAATGTTAGCTTTTATATTTTAATTGTAACAGTATTTTTTCATTTATTAGGTTTATTGGGATGTAGGTTAATGGTAAATTAAGGGTTAATACATTTATTAGGTTTATTGTGATGTGGGTTAATGGCGGATTAGGGGTTAATAGTTTTAATAGGTTTATTGCGATATGGGTTAATGGAGGATTAGAGGTTAAAATACTTTATTAGTTATTGTGGTGGGGGTTGGCGGTTGACACGTAGATAGATATTGCGCATGCGTTAGGTGTTAACATTTTATAGTTATATATATATATATATATATATATATATATATATATATAGTTAATATTTTCAGACAGTTTTGGGAGTTACTGTGCTCACATTTTTAGTGTAAGGCTTGCTGCACCTGCCTATGTGTGGCGAGGTGAAAATGGAGTAAAATGTCTCAATTTTCTCCGTGTTAGTCCTTGCGCTAAATATGTGATACCGATTTGCAACTCGGTTCTATGTTAGCTTATGGGAGTAAAAATTGCGGACGACGGGTGAAATATATGCGCCGCATTTATATGCGCAGCCGTATATGTGATACCAAAACCGTGTAAAACCCGGCGTTGCCGGCTTTTAGGGGAGACACCACATGTAATCTTGCCAATTTTGTCTCCTAAAAAGGCATCATCAGACACAACCAATAAACTTACAGATTTACTCCTTTAGCTGATCTAGTTATTTTTTTATTTTTTTTATAAAGAAAAGGTTATTCTGGAAAGAATGAGAATAAATCCTAGACAATCCTTCTCTGAATAGGTTACATTTCAGTCAGCACTTGCTGTACCGTAGGATGTGTCATTTTCTGTATTAAGTATTGCATATAACAGAATGAGAAATGCACATTTCAAACTCAAACAGGTAGAAGATTGTTAAATTACTGTATTTAAATAAATATGTATGTTTCATTTTTTGAAAACAAATCCCTTAAAGGATTAAAATACTTTCTGTGAGTGGCATCCTTAGCATGTCCCCACTTACAATACCATATGCTTACATTGCATCCTAGCTTCACTAACTGAGATTATTTTAGCTTGAAGTGGACAGAGAGGAGCATTTTTAAATGAAATTGTCTGATATGTCAGCTGTGACTTGCCACAAAAATGTAATATGCACTGTTACTAGTGTCATCTCTATAAAATGAGGGATATTCAGACTCCCCTTAGAAAAGCCCTTGTACATTGTACTTTCAGTGACCTCCTAACGCTTAAAGGGTTACTGAATTATTTTATTTTTCTTTCATGATTCAGATAGAGCATGCAATTTTAATGAACTTTCTGATTTACTCCTATTATCAATATTTCTTCTTTCTCTTGGTATCTTTATTTGAAAAAAGCAGGAATGCAAGCTTAGGTGTTCAGCACCCTGGATAGCACTTGCTAATTGGTGGCTACATTTAGCAAGTATACTGTATTGTAACATTTCTTCCCCTTTAATGTGTTTATAGTGATCAATTTTACCTGATTGAGTATGTTACATTGTTTGCAAACAGCTCCTTTATCTTTAATTTTTCATTTGAAATAGCAGTGGCATTCTCTATAGAAATGTTGAGTAAAACAACAGACAGCAGAAGAACTTCACGGTGGCAGGTAGGAAAGACAGAGAGATCTCAGTTAATTTAAAATGGTATTTTGCATCTGCTTGGAATACAATGGGAATGAACTCGTATCTGTGCCCTGGTTGAGCAACTTTAAAATTTTACAAACTGTAAGTTAAAACGTACTCTTCACACTTCGATGTGGTTTTTAATGAAACATACCTAGTAAGTATATGTAAATATGTTTATTTAAGAGGGTCTTGTTCTATATAGTTTTATCAGTTTGTTATGACTGTAAAGGTCATAATAGAACAGACTGGGGTTTTCAAATCTAAAAAATATTTGAGGCATTAAAGGAAGAGTCAAGTCCAAAAAAAAATGTCATTTTTCAAATAGGGCATGTAATTTTAAACAACTTTCCAATTTACTTTTATCCCCAATTTTGCATTGTTCTCTTAGTATTCTTTAGTTGAAAGCTAAACCTAGGAAGGCTCATTTGATAATTTCTAAGCCCTTGAAGGCCGCCTCTTATCACATGCTTTTATATTTGCAACAGGGGAGAGCTAGTTCATGTGAGCCATATAGATAACATTGTGATCACGCCCTTGAATTATGGCAGACACTGCACTAATTGGCTAAAATAAAAGTCAATAGATAATAAATAAAATGTCATGTGATTAGGGGGCTGTCAGAAGAGGCTTAGATACAAGGTAATCACAGAGGCAAATAGTATATTAATAGGATTGTGTTGGTTATGCAAAACTGGGGAATTGGTAATATAGGGATTATGTATATTTTAAAACAACAAACATTCTATTGTAGACTGTCCTTTAAAGAATGGAGAGAATATTAAGTAAGTAAGTGACAATTTCTGTTTTACTGCCAATCTTTAATAGACATCAAGCAGTCTGATAACATTTGGATTCTAGGCACTAAAATGTCATCACATTAGAGCTTTACACTACACAAAATTAAAGGGAAACAAAACTCATCATATTAGTAAAAATTGCCCCAGTGTAAAGCATATGAAAGAGTTACTATATATTTTGATTAAGAAAAAAAATACTTTAAGAGTATGTAAAGCAGGGATGTAGAACCTTGGCCCTCCAGATGTTTCAGAACTGCATTTCCCATGATGCTCAACTAGACTTCAGAGAGCCTAAGCATCATGGATAATATAGTTTTGAGACATTAGGAAGGGCCAAGATTCCCCAGCCCTGATTTAAAAGGACATTAAACTTACTGTATATATTAGCTAATTTGCAAATGTGTTTCTTTTTTTTCATTTTGTTAGCATGGTTTACAAAGTTTTGAAAATCAATAGAAGTTCAGGGATACACCTCTTTAAAAGCCTGAATTAATGTTCCCTGTCTACTTTGCTGTGGCCAAAAAGAACAGATGTAAATGAGTGTGTAGCATTAACTAAACAATCACTAGGTAAAATGTTGAAGGCTCAGGTAAATTTCCAGATTGTCTGGGAAGGAATGAAACAAGTACACTTTTCAGAGTTATTTTACAGCAAACACAAACAAAATAAATAATGCATTTATTACATTAAATATTTTACATGTATATTAAATGTATTGTCCCTTTAAATGCAAGATCTATTACATTTATGCCACCTTGAGCCAATCTTGGGGCACACACAAACTCAGATCCCACAATGAAATAGCTCAAAAAGGGCCTTTTTTAATACATAGGCCTCTATTTAACAAGGTCAGGTGGACCTGATGCGACAGTGCGGATCAGGTCCGCCAGACCTCGCTGAATGCGGAGAGCAATACGCTCTCCGTATTCAGCATTGCACCAGCAGCTCACAAGAGCTGCTGGTGCAACGCCGTCCCCTGCAGATTCGTGGCCAATCGTCCGCCAGCAGGGAGGTGTCAATCAACCCAATCGTACTCAATCGATTGATTTGATTTGCTCAGAGCAGACGGACAGGGTTATGGAGCAGCGGTCTTTGTGACCGCTGCTTCATAACTGCTGTTTCTGGCGAGTCTAAAGACTTTCTGAGCTTGATAGATAGACCCCAAAGTCTAATTCAGACTTTTATGTTCCTTAAAATAAAAAATTGTCCCCAGCATGAAAATTATGTTCATGTCCCTTTAAAAAAGAAGACTTTGACACAGTTAGACAATCTGTCATTGTTATACCTCAGTAACTGAGCCCTATTGCTTGATTGTGCATGTTTTTGCCCTTCTGTGTATGCCTTTGCCAAACCTCACCTTTATCTTTTGCATAAACACCCACAATACAGTAATAAATTACAACTGCATGAAAGAGTTGGTCAAATGTACCCAATAAATAAATCTGACTTGCAGCATTTTTATTTTTACATTTATAATGAAACATTACTGAGTGCAACAAAATCAGCTACATAGACTTGCAAACTTCCATTATTTCCCACAAAGGAAATAATCGTTTTAATAATAAAACCATGAAAACTCTAGTTCAAAAGTGTAAACATGGCAGCAGAATGCAATAAATATAAATAATCACAGCCTGCACCTGCTTTTATTTGTGCTCATTTCACCAGCAAATGTTCCTGTTATAAGTCAACTTTTTGCTTTCAGCCTTTTATCAAGCACAAAATGAGGTCAAACGGATGACTGAAAATTCAAGGATCTGTTAACAAAAGAAAAAGCCACTAGTGAGTCTCAGCAAAACTAAAGGTCAATCACAAGTGTGCCCTTTATTTCCAGCGAGCACACTATATGATGTAGAGCATTTCCTGTTACTGGTACAGCTATTTTACAGAGATTATAAGTAGACAGATGAGGATTATTGTAATTATGGTAAAACCAACATTGTTATTTACTGTTAGATACACTGGGACATAATATAAAACTCCTAAACACAGTTACTTGAAGAAAAAACAACTATTTTATCTGCTTAAAAATATTTAATACTATCTAGTACTAAAAAATAGATGCTTCAATCCAAATATGACCTCTCCACAAACCACAATTAACCCTTTCCACTGCTGACCCAGCCCCCATGCCACAATTTACCTTACTTGCTGCTCATATGTTTTTTTTTCCCTGCTGTATTCAGTTAATTATGAGTAGTACCTTCCAATATATATATAGCATGGAGGCATTACTGGTTGGTTAACTTGAATAATTAATCAGGATTGCTAATGGGCATGTAACCAGCAGCTAAGTTTATTTATAGTGGGTTTGTCACACCAAATAGAGATATAAGTATTTATATTTATTTAGTATCTAAAAGACATATTATTGATTATTGAAATTGATATTTGTTTATTGCACACATGTTTTATACTTGTGAGATATGTTACTGTCCACCAATAAGGTAGTAGAAGATTATAAGACAGTGAGTTATCAGGCCTTAAGGCCCATTTGCACTTTCTGTTTACATTGAAATGAAAGTAAACTGCTTATACAAGCTTTCTTCATAAGAAAAAATAATTTTAACATATTTAACTATTGCTCTTACAAATGAGTGATAGGACGTTTTAAAGAGTTTTCCAGGCCTTCAAAAAACTTTATTTGCACCAGAGCTACACACATGCTTAAACAACTGACCATGCAATTATGTTTTTGATCATTGCACATGATTTTTTTTTTTCAGTGATCCCTGAATGAGATAATCTAAGGCTAAAAAAGAACAAACTGATAAAGTCAGATCAGAGAAAGAAGCATCTGGCGCAGCAAGGTGGAATTGCTGAGCTGCAAGAACACATTCAATACACGGTCAATGGCATTCAGAGAACTATCAGGGCGGTCAAAAAATGTCAAGTTCTGTAAGTCAGACAGAAGAAACAAGAGCAGCTGGTGACAAAAAATATCAGAGGTGTAGAGATAAAAGAAATAGAACTGAAGCTAAAAGTGTGCTGTTTTTGCATGCTAATATTCCATTTTGTCTTTGAGTCTCTCAGACTGATAAAGTAAAATTATACACTGTAAAACAACTGAGAACAAAATTATAGTTGTAATATAAATATAATGGCAAATAAGAATCTAATAGTCGCTGACGTTTTATCTTCCATGTAATTGTAGTTTAAATTACAGGATATAAACATGTGACTTGGGTTGTATGAAAACATATCAGTGATCAGACATTGCTGATTAAAATCCCATGTTCTATCTGAATCATGAAAATTTTATTTTGGCTTTACTGTCCCTTTAAATATTTTAAGCAGCGCATCCCTAAGTGCAGTGCAGGATGTAATTGCTTTGCAAGGTGATTTACAAAAATTGAAGGAATGGGCTGGTAAGCAGCAATTGAGATTTAATATTGGTAAATGTAAGGTCCTACATTTTGCAAGTGAAAATATGAAGGCTACCTATTATTTAAATGGGACTAGATTCTGAAAAACAGAGGAGGAAAATGATTTAGGTGTACTTATAGATCATCTAAATAATAGTGTACAATGCCAGGCAGCAACTCATAAGGCTAATAAGATACATAGATGCAAAGGAATAAAGCATGATTCTGTCACTATATAAATCTCTGTAGTTCTGGGGACAAATTTGAAAAAGAGACATTGTAGAATTAGAAAAAGTTCAGAGAAGGGCCACAAAACTAATAAGGGGAATGAAAGATTTAAACTATAGAGAGGTTGGCCAAGTTGGGTCCGTTTACTCTAGATAAAAGTGTCTTGAGAGGAGATAAGATTATTTTCTATAAATATTTTCAAGGAACCTATATAGAGAGTTAGCGGAAGAGCTGTTTATTCCAAGACAGTTGTTCTTTGTCTTAAATTAACCTAGCTATTGACATACAGAAATCACATATTTAAAGAATTATTTTGGTAGAATCTGGACATTGAGCAATAAAGTTGGATAAAACCCTTTTAAAAGTGACATAATAATGTTTTGCCCATATAGAAAGTAAAATGTTTGAAGTATAATTATATTTAAATTCTGTTCCTATTTTTAATAATTTGATTTGCTATTTTACCACCATACTCAAGGATACGGAGACAGTGTTTAGTCTATATGCATTGTGAACAAGTTTCAGTGATAGGTAAATGCATGCATGCATGGTGCATACAGATGAGTATCAGCATTTTCTAATTTTATCCACATCTCCATACATTTCCCAGAGGACTTCTGGGACTGGGAGGTGAGGAGTTTATTGGTGGAGTAATGACCCGAGGGGCAAAGTTGTGTCTTGTGCGCAGGACCGACAGTGAAGCAAAACTCTGAAACTGGGACACAGAATATGGGGGAGCTCTATCTGGTCTCAGAGGGGTTTTACAACTAAAAAAAACCCCTGAATATCTTATTATATTTGTTACACAATGAAAGCAAGTTATGGCTACTAACATGGGAAGTTTTAAAATGTGGAAGATTTGGAGGGAGATCTCATCTTCTAGTATTTTTTTCCTATCATTCATTTTTTTTTTAAGTCACTTCTCATTGCTGTACTCAAAGCACCAATTCTTCCTTGTAAATTCAGGTCAGCTGGCACCTTTCAGGTCTGTTTGTGCTACAGTAATGAATGGGGTGTGGAAAGCATCCCTAGCACTCTTCTAGATCCACCACTGCATTCTAACATATTCAGCCTATGTTTTATATATTTGCAGCAGATATAATTCCATGTTGATTTGCAGTTAATATGTCTTATTTGATTATATTTTTCTATATACAAAGTTACCTGTGCTTCCTTTTTATTGAACAGACTGTAAAATTCTTTATTAGTTTTTAGATCTAGGCCATATAACCTACAGCCTAAAGGCCACATCTGGCCACCAACGGTTTTTGTGTGTCCATCAGAATCACTGAACAGAAAAGAGACATTAGTAATTTGTTATAAAAAAAAAATTCTCATTGTTTTCTCCTGTATCATTATCTCTAATTTTGCTACTTGTGTTTCTTCTAATATAGTAAATTCCATGACTGCTAGAGAAGATACCTGTTCAAGGACAATAGTAGAGTTGAATAATTGATAAATACACAATAAAATCTAATTGATTAGAATTTGAAATGAGCTGTAGAATATTTTCTAGTAAATTCAATAGTTAGTTCAATTAGCCCTCCCCATGTATCATGTGACAGACATCAACCAATCACAAAATGCATACATGTATATACTGTGCCATTTTGAACGCCTCAGAAATTGTTTATATAAAAAGAATGTGCACGTTTTGATATTGGAAGTATATTTGAATGTTTTTTTTAAATTGGATGCTTTATATAAATCATGAAAATTACATTTTGACTTTAGTGGCCCAATAATATATGTTAGATTAATCAGAGCATGAATCATGAATATATAGTCTATATATCTAAATACTGTAGCAAGTACACAAGATCAGCCAGTTCTCTTTTACTGGGTGGTTGATTCTTGGATTAAACTTCCATTAGAGGTGGTAATTGCAAATACTGTAGGGAGCATTAAAATACCTGGGATAAGCATAGGGCTATCCTATTAACTAATTAAGCTTACGCTTTATAGGAAATAAGGGCAGACTTGTTGGGCATATGGGTGTTATAGGCTTTCAAAATCTACGTTAATTTTTCTATTAGTTTATTTTTTTGGTTCATCTTAAAAAAATATACTGTCAAATGTTTCAGTTTTTTTCTGAAAAAAAGAATGTCATTAAATTCAGTGGAATTATATAAGCATCAAGTACAAAATAAAAAGTCAATGCAATAGAGCATACTCTGAATTTTAAATGAGCAGTAGATTTTAGTTTTTTAGACAAATTTAAAAAATGACTTCACTTTGCCATCCCCCTGTTTCATGTGACAGCCATTGGCCAATCACAGACTTGTATAATACACTACTCTGAATTACTGCACATGCTCAGCAGGAGCAAGTGCCTAAGAAACTGTGCATATAATAATAAACAATTTGAAAATGGAAATATATTGGAAAATTTCCTAAAAGTGCATGCGCTATCGGAATCACAAGTTTAATTCGATTTTTCTGTTAGTTTCAACAGTTTCATGTATTATGTTTAATGCAGAATAAAAAGTATAATTACTTCTCTTAATATATGTGCAACAGAAAGAAACATTTTGCTTTTAATAACCCTTTTAGTAGGCTACATCCAATGCTGCTACATATTTTGCTCAGTTCCTGAAAGAATAGATTTGTGCTATACAGCAAAGAATATAATGTGCTTTAGCGTGTTTTTACCAGACCAGATTAAGAGCTGCTCAATAGAAGTATAATGGAATCTGTAAATCTAGTGAGTCTTGAGAACTTGGAATCTGACAGTGAAGATACAGAGCTGTCACAATGGAGATAACCTGTGCATTGAACGCCAGACAGATAGATATGGACAATATATCATCTGACAATGGTACAGCAATAAAACTATTTTAGACTGAATAAAAGACACTGACAAGTACAAAAAAGGAGAAATGTTACAGAATAAAATAGAAACATGACTTGGTAATGTTCATGGTTTTAGACATATTATTTACAGTATATTCTCACTACCCAGTAACAAATAAAGTTGGCAAATATTGCTGAGCCAGTTGCTATGTACTTATTACGCTGTATATGCTGCTTACAGATATAACAGACAATACGGTATCAATTGATTTGAAAAATATTAATCAATTAACTGGGAAACTCACAGCTTGTTACAAGTCTGATGAACAGTGCACCATTATTATAATTATTATTAGTATTATCCTATATTCGCCAAAGGACAGTATTTAACAAGCTGCTGATTATTCTCTGGTGATAAATCTACTGACTGTTCAGAGTGCTTCACAAGTCATAAAATGCAGATTAAATTGCTCTCTGAATATTTACTTGGAAACACAACTTTCAAATCATGCAACGTTTTCATAAAGGGCCAGAGTCAAAGTTTTCTGAATAGTTTAACACCCTGCAATTGTTTTTCAATGGCCAAACATTTACGCCACTTGCCTTATTTCGAGAAAGAAATCTGGACTTTGAGTCAATGAGGTTTCATGGCCACTGTTACTTTATAATTGATTCCAAGCTTTCTGTTTTTTCCCCCACCAATTTCAAAATCAAATACAGCTGAGATTGATAACTCACACATAATTGGATCTCCATTTTGCCACAATGGCACTTGAAACGGTTGATCCCTTATGTCTATAATAGGTTTATGGGGTTAATGGAGTTTGTGTTTAGCAATTGGATTGAGTGGTGTTTATGAAACAATCTGAATACCATTTGTATATTGGCATAGTGGAAATATTGGGCATGTTTAATGAAAGATGTTTTTTATGCTACTTTAAGTATTTTTTTATTCATTTTAATTAAAGGGACAGTCAACATCAGAATTTTTGTTTAAAATTGTATGCTCTGTCTGAATAATGAATGTCTAATTATGACTGTCCATTTGAATTGTACGTCTCTTTTATTAGAATATGAAATGAATATACTCTCAGGCCCAATCCGAAATTGGAGCACTTGGTGTATAAATTGTGCAACCTTAGTATCAGCTCCAATCTCAACTTACACATGCTACTTGCTCTGCGTTATACATTGTTAAAATCTGTAATACAGTTAACCATAGTAAGGACTAACTAAACACTTTCTGCATGAGACACCAGGATCAGTGATTATTAACACATTCCTGTTTAGACAAACAGAGACCAATGATTATGCCTTGTCTAGATATACAACAAGAAGGGGTTAACTAATATTCTCTGCATATCTTGCGGAAAAAAGTTAGTCCTGGCTTTGGTTAACAGTATTAAAGATTTTAACATAATTTATTTCAAGGAGGTAGCATGATAGCCCGGTGCCAGTATTGTGAGGATATGTCACTTTATATTCTAAAAAAAAGAAGATTAAAAAGAGGAGGGGTTATGTCTGTGACTGTAAAAAAATATAAAAACAGATGAGGGCATAAAGACAACATGCAGCCAAGCTACTCACAAAATCTGACACCCTAGGAGGGTGCTATTCTCAGATTCAGGGTAAATTTACCCTTTCCAGTTTATTTACAAAACTACAAGAAAACTCATATCCTCCCCAAGCAAGACTGGTGCTACACTGAGAGAATTTATCTTTATTTGGCAGGTGTCTGCCTATCTACCCTCCTTAACATGACAAAACTGTTGCATACTGTCCAGTCGATCAGTGGCATTGTATTTTGAGCTTTGATATCAATGGAATGAAGAAGTCATAATGTAAGGCAGGAAAACTGTGTAGCAATTCTTGAAAAGATGTGCTAAAATATGTCTAAAACTTGTTTTATTATTGAATGAAAATCTTTTGTAATGGTTTTCATACAAAAGTTTATTATGCAAACTTTTTCATTTTAATATTGGATCCTTGCAAAGTGAAATTTAACTTGCCGTGATGGCTACAGTAGAATACAATGAACAGACTCCCTCGTATTAAATGGCTTGCAGACACGGTCTACATTATTACTGTACTGTACTCTGATAAAAAGGAGAGCAGCTGCTAAATTGTTCCATACACAGGAAAATGGAACAGTGATTGTTACATCTGTCAATCAATTATTATTAAGAATATCCCACTGCTGACAATGTAAAAATAAAATAAAAAAAACAATACAATTACTGAATGTTTTGATTTTGAATCATTTAAAAAAGTTCAGTGATTTGTAAAATATTCAGTTGTAATTTTTCTTTTTAGATGTTTTGTCTTAAAGTTTTTGAAGTTTGGTACTTAGTAATGTTGAATTTTCCATAGATACAATTTCTGATTTTATACTGAAAAGGCATAAACGATTTACAAGGACATATTAATCTTTATAAATAATATTTAGATTGATTAAATATCTTGTGCTTCTCTGAACACATGACCTGGATTAATCTGTATAAATAATATCTAGAAGGATAATAGATCTGTGTGCTTCTTAGAACACAACGGCTGGCTGGTGGTGGCAGCAACCTAAAACTCCTTCCTCTTCCATAATATCACTAATGCTAAGAAATATGCATGTGGTTTTCATTTTATTTTCCATTTTTATAATGTATTCCTTCTTTTAATTAGTGCCCCTTTAACTGAAATTTCAAGGTTTTCTAAATAGATTCACACATATTTTATTAATCCATGATGGCAATTCTTAAACTGCCCCATGCAACAGTGTTACTTTTAATTTATGCTTTCCCTGTTCTTTCACTGTAAACTTTATCATTAAGACATGGGCAGCTGTAGCCCACAGACAAAAGAAAAATCTTAGAAGATGACAGAAGATGTTGGCCAATCAGAGTTAAAGGGACAGTCTAGTCAAAATTAAACTTTCATGATTCAGATAGGGCATGTAATTTTAAACAACTTTCCAATTTACTTCTATTATCTAATTTGCTCAATTCTTTAGATATCCTTTGTTGAAGAAATAGCAATGCACATGTGTGAGCCAATCACACAAGGCCTCTATGTGCAGCAACCAATCAGCAGCTACTGAGCATGTCTAAATATGCTTTTTAGCAAGTGATATCAAGAGAATGAAGCAAATCAGATAATAGAAGTAAATTAGAAAGTTGTTTAAAATGACATGCTCTTTCTAAATCACGAAAGAAAAAAATTGGGTTCCATGTCCCTTTAATATCAACTCCCTGTATAAAATTAGATGTCTACAAGAAGCCATTACTTTTGTCCTTTTGATATGTTTACAGAGTGCTGCTTTCACCATGGCTCATAATAATAAAGCTCGTACAATTTTACTTTTGATGCCTAACTTTGTTTTTGCTTTCCTACATATTTGAAAATGTTTACTCATTCAGGCTTGTTGTTAAATGTCATATGATCTTAGCATATATATATATATATATATATATATATATATATATATATATATATATATATATATATACACATACATACATACATATATTTTTAGTTATTTGCATGATCTTAGCATATATATATATATATATATATATATATATATATATATATATACATATATATATATATTATATATTATATATATATATATATATATATATATATATATATATATATATATATATATATATATGCTAAGATCATGCAAATAACTAAAAATATATGTATGTATGTATGTATATATATATATATATATATATATATATATATATACATACATATATATATATATACACAGTATCCCACAAAAGTCAGTACACCCCTCACATTTTTGTAAATATTTTATTATATCTTTTCATGTGACAACACTGAAGAAATGACACTTTGCTACAATGTAAAGTAGTGAGTGTACAGCCTGTATACCAGTGTGAATTTTCTGTCCCTTCAAAATATATCAACACACAGCCATTAATGTCTAAACCATTGGCAACAAAAGTGAATACTTTTGCAAAAGAGGTGGGAGAGAGCAAATGAGAGGGGGGAGGGAGAGCAAAAGAGGGGGGAGAGAGCAAAAGAGAGGGGGAGAGAGAGCAAAAAAGAGAAGGGGAGAGAGAGAGCAAAAGAGAGGGGTGACAGAGCAAAAGAGAGGGGGAAAGAGAGTGCAAAAGAGAGGGGGAGAGAGAGCAAGTGAGCTGAAGAGAGAGCAAAAGAGAGGGGAGAGAGAGAGCAAAAGAGAGGGGGAGAGAGAGCAAAAGAGAGGGGGAGAGAGAGCAAATGAGAGGGGAGAGAGAGAGCAAATGAGAGGGGAGAGAGAGAGCAAATAAGAGGGGAGAGAGAGCAAATAAGAGGGGAGAGAGAGCAAATGAGAGGGGGGAGGGAGAGCAAAAGAGAGGGGGAGAGAGAGCGCAAAAGAGAGGGGGAGAGAGAGCAAAAGAGAGGGGGAAAGAGAGTGCAAAAGAGAGGGGGAGAGAGCGAGCCAAAGAGAGGGGGGAGAGCCAAAGAGAGGGGGAGAGAGCCAAAGAGAGGTGGAGAGAGCAAAAAAGAGGGGAGAGAGAGCAAAAGAGAGGGGAGAGAGAGAGCAAAAGGAGGGGGAGAGAGAGCAAAAGAGAGGGGGAGAGAGAGCAAAAGAGAGGGGAGAGAGAGAGAGCAAAAGAGAGGGGGGGAGAGAAAAAGAGAGGGGTTAGAGAGAGCAAAAGAGAGGGGGGGAGAGAGAGCAAAAGAGAGGGGGGAGAGAGAGCAAAAGAGAGGGGGGAGAGAGAGCAAAATAGAGGGGGAGAGAGCAAAAGAGGGGTAAGCTGCATCCAGGTGGATTCTTTCACCACCCTGCCATTTTTTGAATCCACCTGGATGCAGCGTAAGCTGCATCCGGGTGGATTCCAAAAATGGCAGGGTGGTTCCGTCACCACAATAGACCGCCCTTCCAAAAAATAGCAGGGTGGTCCTGTCACCACAAAATACTGCCCTCTGGGCAGGCCTTCCCACTTATTTATATAAAGAAGAGTTACAAAATAGGTTGTTTCTACATCTGTAGCTTAAACAAAAATTAGACTGCCATTTGGGCAGGCTTACCGACTAGTGTATATATATATATATATATATATATATATATATATATATATATATATATATATATATTATACATATATATATATATATATATATATATATATATATATATATATATATATATATATATATATATATATATATATATAGTATATATATATATATATATATATATATATATATATATATATAGTATATATATAACCAGCTTACAGTGACCCTACTAAGGTTGCCATTTTATCTGCAAGTGTAAAATATGTTACATTGCTGGGTATATGCCCTTTGGGCAGGCTTATCGACTAGTATATATATATATATATATATATATATATATATATATATATATATATATATATATACATACATATACACAGTATATATATAACCAGCTAACAGTGACCCTACTAAAGTTGCCACTGGTGCACATAATGACAAGACTGAAGGTTGCCATTTTATCTGCAAGTGTAAAATATGTTACATTGCTGGGTATATGCCACTTCCATAGGAATGTATGGCAGCTGTGTTTGCAACAATGTTTATTACAATGTTATAAATATAGTGCTTAAAGGGACAGTCAAGTCCAAAAAAAATTAATGATTTAAATAGGGCATGCCATTTTAAACAACTTCCCAATTTACTTTTATCACCAATTTTGCTTTGTTCTCTTGGTATTCTTAGTTGAAAGCTAAACCTAGAAGGTTGATATGCTAATTTCTTAGACCTTGAAGACTGTCTCTAATCTGAATGCATTTTGACCACTAGAGGTCATTAGTTCAAGTGTTTCATATAGATAACATTGAGCTCATGTACGTGAAGTGACCTAGGAGTGAGCACTGATTGTCTAAAATGCAAGTCTGTCAAAAGAACTGAAATAAGGGGGCAGTCAGCTGAAGCTTAGATACAAAGTAATTACAGAAGTAAAACATGTATTATTATAACTGTGTTGGTTATGCAAAACTGGGGAATGAGTAATAAAGGGATTATCTTTCTTTTTAAACAACAAAACATCTGGTGTTGACTGTCCCTTTAAGATACCTGCATACTCCTGAGCCTTCCTTAGTGTGCCTTCATGGGAGGAACTATGTTCCAAAAAAGAAAAGTACAGGGGTAAATTGGAAAGTTAAATTGTATGCTCTATGTGAATCCTGAATGTTAGTTTTGATGTTCATATCCCTTTAAATATGCATTTAAATGGATATGACACACAAACATTTATTTTGTGATTTAGACAGCAGAGCATACTATTTTATAATGTTTGTAATTTACAAATTGACTTTTATTAGCAAGTTTGGTTTGTTCCCATGGTATTATTGGTTGAAGAGATACCTAGGTATGCATCTGGAGCACTAGATGATGAAATATTGCTGCCATCTAGTTCTCTTGCAAACGGATAACATTCTTGAAACTTCTGCCATATCGTGCTCCACATGCAAGCTTACGTCCCTGATTTTCAACAAAATAGATCAAGAGAACAAAGAACATTTGATAATAAAAATAATAGACTTGTGCAGCACTAAATAATTTGTTTCGGAAGAACAAATACTAAATATTTATTAACATTTACATTCGTTTTCATTAAAATAAATGTAAATGTTATCGTGCTGCAGGTGGCACAGTGTCACCTTTGGATACCTACCTATACCGCATGTGGGAGCCGCGCTAATCCTCTTCACTTTCATAGACTCCAGGGCCACGTTACTAGGAATATTAGTGGGGCTGATCCCAATTTTAAAAGTTGTTTAAACTTTCAAGCTCTATCTGAATCATGGAAAAAAAAATTGGGTTGTTATGCCCCTTTAAGACTAGATCATTTTAACTAAAACAAAATGAAAACTAATTAGGAGTAATCTTTGTTTTTACAGGCAGAGACAGCAGCCCGAGCCGACTGACCAAAGTGCATACAGTAATAACATAAATAGCTCACATTTAGTACAAAAATACACAAAAACTCTGAATAGTTTCTCATGAAGGGAATGTCACTGAATTCATATGTACTGTCTTAAAGGGACACTAAACCCAAATTTTTCCTTTCGTGATTCAGATAGAGCCTGCAATTTTAAGCAACTTTCTAATTTACACCTATTATCAATTTCCGATCGTTCTTTTGGTATCTTTCTTTAAAAAGCAAGAATGTGATGCAACCATTTTTGGTTGAGAACCTGGGTTATGCTTGCTTATTGGTGGGCAAATGTAGCCAAGTGCTATCCATGGTGCTGAACCTAAAATGGGCTGGCTGCTACGATTACATTCCTGCTTTTAAAATAAAGATAGCAAGAAAACAAAGAAAATTTGATAATAGGAGTAAATTAGAAAGTTGCTTTAAATTTTATGCTCTATCTGAATCATGAAAGAAAAGATTTGGGTTCAGTTTCCCTTTAAAATATCTTTAAAAAGTTTAAAATACAACAAGCGTAATCAAGAACATTTTTACTACTTTCCTGGCAGAGCTTAATTTGTGCCCAGAACAACATGTATTCTTCACAACTCTCCCTTTGGAAATTTCACATTGCTCTGTACAGCTTCATGTATTATGACACTAACATTAAGATTTGCATTTAGTTTTAAATAAGTAATGAATACATCTGTTAGCTGCTCAAAAACGTATTTTTAATAAGAGGAAGCCAAAGAGAATGTTTGCATATGCATATAGCATTAAAGTATGTTTACAATAATAATTCTGTAACAACTGTTTACAACATCTTTTATAGCCTTGTAGGGCATCATTGTTTTCACAACTATTTTTATAGCATGATTGTTTGTTTGGGAAATTCTGACACATTGTGTGCAATATGATAAAGTTAACAATAAAGTTTATGTGCCCCAAGCTAGTTATATGGACATAAAAGTGGAGAAAGAAAAATGCTCTATTTAAGTAGAACATTTTATTATTGTACTCCTGCATGTATGTAACTATGCGTTTAACCCCTGCAAAGGAGCGGCTTTAATAAGTGAATCATTACAGCCCCTAGTACAGTTGTCCAGCACCAAAACGTGGTTTGTCCGATTCTTTCAGAATTAGTTAACCTGAATATTCGTAGCCTGCACCTTCTCCTTTATTGCACTATGGGCTCCATATACTCAACTCACGAAGCTGTCCGCCCACCTTCTCTACACACGGGCAGCGGATCTGTTGATCCGATTTACTTTTATTATCAAATTTGAGTCATTCTCTTGGTCTCCTTTTGGTGAAAAAACTACCTTCCACAAGGGCATACTGAGGTAGTCTCAGAATAGGCAGACGTTAAGTACTATATGGCAAACTGTGTTAGTGGCAATGTTAAAAATATAGTGATTAAGATATATGCATGCCCATGAACCTATCTCAGTATGCTCCCATGGAAAGGGGCTAAGTTTCAACAAAGGATACCAAAAGAAAGAAGTAGATTTGATAATAAAGTAAATTGGAAAGTTTGTTAAAATGTGTACAGTCTATATGAACCATGAAAGTTTAACTGAATTTATTTTTAAAACGCAATAGAATAATATATCAGCAAAATCTTAACATATAAAAACAATATAACACCTTGTTTGCTCCATTCACCACTGCTTATGTGTGCTTGAGTCTGCCAATAACAAGGCTAGTTGAGGTCATATTGATAGTGTAATTTGCATTATTTAGCCGTTGTTATCTGATAAAGACAATAAGGGACATATATGTAGCAGGGTTGGCCTTGAAAAGTCAGCAAGCTAACTTACATGAAAGGGGGGTAAATCATGAAAACATATCGCAATGTTGCTAAAGTTGTTTTATTTAACATAGTTAAAGGGATAGTAAACCTATTTTTTTTTCTTTCATGATTCTGAGATAGAGGGGCATATCTATCAAGCTCCGTATGGAGCTTGACGCCCCGTGTTTCTGGCGAGCCTCAAGACCGCTGCTCGATAACCTGTCCCCCTGCTCAGAGCAGGCGGACAAAGATCGCCACAGTTCAACCCGATCAAGTATGATCAGGTTGATTTACACCCCCCTGCTGGTGGCCAATTGGCTGTAAGTCTGCAGGGGGCAGCGATGCACCAGCAGCTCACAAGAGCTGCTGGTGCAATGCTGAATGCGGAGAGCTTATTGCTCTCCGCATTCAGCGAGGTATGTCGGACCTGATCCGCACTGTTTGGATCAGGTCCGACAGACCTTTGATAAATATCCCCCAGAGCATGAAATTTTAAGCAAATTTTGAATTTACTCATGTTATCAATTTTTCTTCATTCTCTTGCAATCTTTATTTGAAAAGCAAGAAATTAAGCTTAGGCGCGGGCCCATTTAGCCAGCAAGTGCAACCCAGGTGCTAATCCAAAAATGGGCCTGGCTTATAAGCTTAAATACTTGCTTTTCAAATAAAGATATCAAGAGAATGAAGACAATTTGTTAATAGGAATAAATTTAAAAAATTGCTTAAATTAGCATGCTCTATCTCAGTGTTTTTCAACCAGTGTGCCGTGGCACACTAGTGTGCCGTGAGAGATCCTCAGGTGTGCCACGGCAGACTGACAACAGTGTGACATATTTTTTAAACTTTGCTTGTTTTTTGCTCCCAGTGCAGAGGTAGTTTGTAGGAGACATAGCATAACAGCACAATACATAAAGTATGTGTGTGTTTGTGTGTATGTGTATATATATATATATATATATGCTGTATTAGGCTACAATGTGTGATTTTTTAAAATTTTGGGATGGTGGTGTGCCACAGGATTTTTTAATGTAAAAAAGTGTGCCACGGCAAAAAAAAGGTTAAAAATCACTGCTCTATCTGAATCATGAAAAAAAATTGGGTTTACTAACCCTTTAAACATTGTGACCATAAATGAAAAGTAAATTGCAAATATATTAGTGCTCTTGAGCACTAGCACCGATCAAACTATATCAATAGCACTCTTATTTTTGTGCTCATTTCAAGTTTAAAATAAAATGGCAGTGCTCAGGCGCACTAACAACTGGAGGTGGGATCCCTCACTTAATAGACTTCTAAGGGGGGGGGGGCGCTACAAAACTCAGGTCTGACTTACGCCCATGCATTGACTACATAGTGCACTAAGTTAAAAGATTGCTAAAAAAAAAAAAAGAACATAAATAGTTTAGTTTTTCACATAGGATAAAATTATATTTTAAAAAATTATATTTAATTTACTATTCACTTGCAATACCAGATTGTGTACTATTAGCACAGGCCCACAATAGTGATAGTGCACACTAATCTATTAATACCGCCCCAGTATTAAAAGGGACAGGAACCCACAAAGTTTATTTCATGATTTGGATGGAACATACAATTTTAAACAACTTTCCAATTTACTTCTATTATCAAATTTGCTCCATTCTCTTGTTATCCTTTGCTGAAGGAACAGCACCGCTAGCAGGGCTGTCAATCAACTAGCAGGCCGCTAGCAGGGGGTGTCAATCAACTTGATCGTATCCGATTGGGCTGAGTGCTATCCACAGCCTCAGAGGTGGCTGCTTCTTAACTCCTGTTTCCGGCGAGCCTAAGGAAATAGCTGAATTTGGGCCTTGATAAATTGGCCCCTCAGTGTTAAAGCATTGTCTCTTTATAATGCATTTGTTGATTATGCAATTCTACAGTTTTTAATGGTCCTTTAACCTAAAAAGACAAAAAAGGGTAATATATTATATCTGTTAGAAATAGTACTTTTTAATATTAGCTTATGTTTAAAGTAACTGTCAGTGACTGATTAAATATAGAATACTCCAGCATTATTGTATATCAACACACATCCATGCACAAACACACCCACATCCACAAACACTTACACACATATACACACCCACATCCACAAACACTTACACACATATACACACATACACACATACTTACACACATATACACGCACATACACACACACATCCACACACACACACATATACCACATACACGCACATCATGTGTGCCTGTTGTCCAGGTGCAGTGGTGCTTATAGACTGACATCATGTGTGCCTGTTGTCTAGATGCAGTGGTGCTTATAGACTGACATCATGTGTGCCTGTTTTCCAGCTGCAGGGGTGCTCACTGACTGACATCATGTGTGCCTGTTTTCCAGATGCAGTGGTGCTCACTGAATGACATCATGTGTGCCTGTTTTCCAGATGCAGCGGTGCTCATAGACTAACATGTGTACCTGTTTTCCAACTGCAGTGGTGCTCACTGACTGACATCATATGTGGCTGTTTTCCAGATGCAGTGGCTCACTGAACATCATGTGTGTCTGTTTTCCAGATGCAGCGGTGCTCATAGACTGATATCATGTGTGCCTGTTTTCCAGCTGCAGTGGTGATCACTGACTGACGTAATGTGTGCCTGTTTTCCAGATGCAGTGGTGCTTACTGACTGACATCATGTGTACCTGTTTTCCAGATGCAGTGGTGCTTACTGACTGACATCATGTGTGCCTGTTTTCCAGATGCAGTGGTGCTTACTGACTGACATCATGTGTACCTGTTTTCCAGATGCAGTGGTGCTTACTGACTGACATCATGTGTGCCTGTTTTCCAGATGCAGTGGTGCTTACTGACTGACATCATGTGTACCTGTTTTCCAGATGCAGTGGTGCTTACTGACTGACATCATGTGTGCCTGTTTTCCAGATGCAGTGGTGCTTACTGACTGACATCATGTGTGCCTGTTTTCCAGCTGCAGAGGTGCTTACTGACTGACATCATGTGTGCCTGTTTTCCAGATGCAGTGGTGCTTACTGACTGACATCATGTGTGCCTGTTTTCCAGCTGCAGAGGTGCTTACTGACTGACATCATGTGTGCCTGTTTTCCAGATGCAGTGGTGCTTACTGACTGACATCATGTGTGCCTGTTTTCCAGCTGCAGAGGTGCTTACTGACTGACATCATGTGTGCCTGTTTTCCAGATGCAGTGGTGCTTACTGACTGACATCATGTGTGCCTGTTTTCCAGATGCAGTGGTGCTTACTGACTGACATCATGTGTGCCTGTTTTCTCTCTCTCTCTCTCTCTCTCTCTCTCTCTCTCTCTCTCTCCGTGCGATCAGCTGTGCTGCCCGGTCCTCGCGCTGCTGTCAGGTCGGGTGGGTGCGCGTGCGATCAGCTGTGCTGCCCGGTCCTCGTGCTGCTGTCAGGTCGGGTGGGTGCGCGTGCGATCAGCTGTCCAAGGCCAAGTGTTTGTCTGTACTGCGCATGACGGCTTCAGACAAACACTTGTCTTTTATAATATAGGATATATCTAAATGTTTTTTTCTTAAAAGGGGAGATATGTAAGCTGCAGAAGGAATATGACTTTGTGCAATTTTAACCTCCAGACATGTCAGATAACAGGCTAGAATAGGACATAAGTATTCATTAGATTATCTCAACAACAGAGTTTTGGCATCTAATCATGGCTAATTATGAGGTACAAATCTGTTTTGTTTTATACTGTAACATATTGGCATTCAGGAGAAAGCCGTTAAGAGAATTTTCTTACAGAAAACTGAACATAAAGCAAACAGACCATAGTGATCTTTCCCATTATATTTTTATTGAAATATGTAATTTAAAGCATTATATTTCTAAAAATAAACCTAAGCATACACATATACAAATTGAAAGAAGCATTACATTTTTTTAGTTACTATGGCAACGACCTAAGGGTAGAAATGGTTAGCCCAGAGCATAGTAAACCACATTGTTGATGAATGAACATTGATGGAGTAAAGGCAAAAATTGCTAAAGTGCTAAAACAGTTTCTGCCCCATGCTTCCAAGAAAACATTACTTATTTTAAGTCATTTTGCTGAAGTAGCAAAAAAAATTATAATCTTAGCCTACAGCTAACTATTCATCCATCACAAATATTTCCTCACTGCTTAATCCATCTGTTAACCACTGCTGTGTTTCCAGGGCCTACATAGCAGCCATTTTTGTTAGCCTTTTTTTCAGAACTAACGCAGTTACATTATTATTTGACATTGATCTATACATAGTGCAAATTAATTTAGGTAAAACCATAGCAGTAGACTGAATTATGAGAACAATTAAGCAGTGAAATAAAGAATACATTTATTCGAAGAGACAATATTTTAAGCCTTTTATGGGTTCAATGTGCCAGATCTTCTTTTGATAATTAGGAATGATTCTTCAGGTAAAATAATAATGAGACTTTTACTTGAAATAGGTCAATGCACAATGAGAGTGAGTCATAGCTTATCTGAGCTATGAAAGCATAAAATCCTTCATTTACTCTATCAAAAGTTCTTTAAATAAAGGAGAAATGAAATGACTTGCATATCAAGCCACTTTATTCAAAAGAAAATGTATTAAGAATACATATCTATTAATTTTAAATTAGACAACTAACAAGTGGTTTGTCTTCAAGTAAAGAAAATGTAGATGTTCCATCATTTTCTTTTTTCAATGAACAAAATGTAACCAGATTCTGAAAAAGCAGTTTTGATTACAAAATTCACTTATTACTGCACAAACTTATTTAACCCCTTAATGACCGGACCATTTTTCAATTTTCTTACCCTTAATGACAATGGCTATTTTTACATTTCTGCAGTGTTTGTGTTTAGCTGTAATTTCCCTCTTACTCATTTACTGTACCCACACATATTATATACCGTTTTTCTCGCCATTAAATGGACTTTCTAAAGATATCATTATTTTCATCATGTCTTATAATTTACTAAAAAAAAAATAATAAAATATGAGGAAAAAATGGAAAAAAACACACTTTTTCTAACTTTGACCCCCAAAATATGTTACACATCTACAATCACCAAAAAACACCCATGCTAAATAGTTTCTAAATTTTGTCCTGAATTTAGAAATACCCAATGTTTACATGTTCTTTGCTTTTTTTGCAATTTATGGGGCAATAAATACAAGTAGCACTTCGCTATTTCCAAACCACTTTTTTTCAAAATTAGCGCTAGTTACATTGGAACCCTGATATCTGTCAGGAATACCTGAATATCCCTTGACATGTATATATTTTTTTTTAGAAGACAACCCAAAGTATTGATCTAGGCCCATTTTGGTATATTTCATGCCACCATTTCACCGCCAAATGCGATAAAAAAAAAAAAAAAGTTCACTTTTTCACAAAATTTGTCACAAACTTTAGGTTTCCCACTGAAATTATTTTCAAACAGCTTCTGCAATTATGGCACAAATGGTTGTAAATGCTTCTCTGGGATCCCCTTTTTTCAGAAATAGCAGACTTATATGGCTTTTGGGTTGCTTTTTGGTAATTAGAAGGCCGCTAAACGCCGCTGCGCACCACACGTGTTTTATGCCCAGGAGTGAAGGGGTTAATTAGGGAGCTTGTAGGGAGCTTGTAGGGTTAACTTTAGCTGTAGTGTAGTAGACAACCCCAAGTATTGATCTAGGCCCATTTTGGTATATTTTATGCCACCATTTCACCGCCAAATGCGAGCAAATAAAAAAAAAACTTAACATTTTTCACAATTTTAGGTTTCTCACTGAAATTATTTACAAACAGCTTGTGCAATTATGGCAGAAATTGTTGTAAAAGCTTCTCTGGGATCCCCTTTGTTCAGAAATAACAGACTTATATGGCTTTGGCGTTGCTTTTTGGTAATTAGAAGGCCGCTAAATGCTGCTGCGCACCACACGTTAATTATGCCCAGCAGTGAAGGGGTTAAATTAGGTAGCTTGTAGGGAGCTTGCAAGGTTAATTTTAGAGATCAGCCTCCCACCTGACACATCCCACCCCCTGATCCCTCCCAAACAGCTCTCTTCCCTCCCCCACCCCACAATTGTTCCCGCCATCTTAAGTACTGGCAGAAAGTCTGCCAGTACTAAATAAAAGAGGTTTTTTTTTTTAAATAAAAATAATAAAGTATTTTAGCTGTGATGGACCCCTGCCTTAGCCCCAACCTCCCTGATCCCCCCTCCAGCTCTCTAACCCTCTCCCCTACCTAATTACCACCATCTTGGGTACTGGCAGCTGTCTGCCAGTACCCAGTTTGGCCCCAAAAAACCCCCAAAAAGTATTTTTATTTTATTTTTACTTAAAAAACTATTTCTGTAGTGTAGCAGCCCCCCACAATACCTCCACCCACACCCCCTCCCAGATCCTTTTATATATTTTTTTTTTAAAAAAATCCCTTTTTTCCCCCTTTCTGCATCATTCATTGGTGTCAGTGTGGCTAATGGGTGCACGTGCACACACGCGCATTGTGCACGCGCGCGCGCATCGTGCACGCGCACCCTCACACCCGGCACTATCGCTACTGGTGCAGAGAGGGCCACAGAGTGGCTCTCTCTGCATCGGGGGCTTGTAAAGTGGTATTGCAGGATGCCTCCATATCGAGGCATCACTGCAATACCCTCAGAGCTGCTGGAAGCATTTGTGATCGCTTCCTGCACTCTGTTAGACAACTGACGTACCAGGTACGTCCATTGTCATTAACTGCTTGTTAATGCATGACGTACCTGGTACGTCAGTTGTCATTAAGGGGTTAAAGTACCATAATAGGGACTATGTTATCCTATATAATAAAACACACAACCACCGGGTGGGGTAAAAAGGCTGCAGCTTATTTTATTAATAAATTCTCTTAACATATAAACAAAACAGTTAAATAACCCTGATAATAAAACACACATTAACAATCCCCCCCTCGAGGCTTGCCACTTAACCTCTTGTACTTCCATGCCAAAGGTCCCCTCAGGAACCGTAATAGACCTCTCCTGCATGGCAGGAGGTACCCCATCAAACTCCACAGACCACCAACGGCAAGCCCCGCCCACCACCAGGACAGCCTAACGCCGGACCCCGCCACCACCAAAGGCCTTTTCAACCCCTTCCCTCAAATTGAAATTGAACAAATGGAGCCCAACCTCGTTCAAATGGACCCCATCTCTCAGAAAGAAACATTCCCCCGACTCCCCTTCGAACTCCACGTGTCGTATTGATACCCCCCCCTTTTTTTTCCACAAACTTACTCAAGATTCTATTGATTTTTCTCCTAGATACTTCCAGCCTCCTGGCATCCCATGCTGCCCGCCAATTCAGCCTGGGCTCTATCTCCGACCACACCACCGTAATTTCCGGAAACAATTCCCATAACCTCATCAAATCCCTCTTTACTGCTGTCAACAATTCTTTCTGAGAGATAAAGCCCAGGTCATTCCCGCCCGCATGGATCACCACCATTCCTGACGGGCTGTACAACCTGGCAAATTCAACCATTTTACAATCACCTGATCCCACCTTAAACCCCGAAACCCCAACCATCGTATTCGGACTGCATTGCCATCCAGCCCCAGCTGACCCCCTTCTTCTTTGGTCATTGCCGCTCGTGTGGCCCAATAGATGTAGGAATGTCCAATAATCCAGCATTCCCGGGTACCTAACCAGTGGAACAAGTAAAGACAACCATAACATAAAAAACACTACATCACTAATTCCTGACGTACATAGGTTCTAAAACTGCTAGACGCCCACCTCCCAATCCTTTTTATTCTTGTGTCCGACATACCCAGCATTCTCGCCTCTGTAGCTGCACCGATTCTAAAAGAATGTGACCCAAAATCAAACTGTGGTAGACCCAATCGCCCCAACACTTTCCTAAAAACTGCTATAAACTGAAAACGTGATAACGAGTCCCCATTCCTATGGACCAACAATGGGCCGTCGCCCTGTGACTGCACCCGCAAAAAGGTGGCCACAGCCTTGATTGGGCAACACGCTTCCCGAATCGCTCTGAGGCTGATAGCCCTCCCTTGTCCCCCTTGGTCAGTCTTCAACCTCCTCAGCCATATGACTAGTTCCCCACCTTGGATCCACACATCACCTCTCTGAATCCCCCCCATACCTCTTATTCGCCCCCACTACTTCAGAAACCCGGAAAGCCGCAAAGAAGGCTATCACATATGCGACCCGAAAAAGCACCATCTCATACCCATCTGCGCACACCAAGTCTAGAGCGCCAACCACTCTCTGCAGCAAAGAAAAAATTACTGGCTTCCTAGAGTCCGGAACTCTACCACCCCTACACAATCCCCTGGCCGCCATCCATACCACAAAAGACTTGGTAACATCCTCCCACCACAAGAACTGGCAGAGAAAGGCAAGAGCCGCTAGCCGCCGCTTCACCATGGCCCTTGATACCCCTTGTCTACCCCATTCTGCCATCCACCCTATTAGGACCGCCAACCAGTTCTGGGCCGTGAAGGCCCCCCAGCCTTTTTTAGCACCACACACCATTCTCTCCATACCTGAGAATAGGCCTTCCACGTGGACCCCACCAGTGCCCCCCGTACCATCCTCAACAAGCCAAGAAGTCCACCTTCCACAAACTCCCTGGGCACTGCTTCCCTTCCACCTCTGCCAATGGAGCCAGTTCCCAGAACCTGTTCCACTGGAAACGGGAAAGAGAATCAGCTATCCCATTGGATCTCCCGGGCACATGCACAGCCTTGAAAATTAGATTACATCTCATGCACTTCAACACAAACAAACGGAGGAGGACCACCACCGGAGGGGAGGATGCTGACAATGAGTTAACTGCCGCCACAACTCCCATGTTGTCCGAATGAAACAGGACTTTTCTGTTCCGCAATAGCCCGGGCCAGATAGTCAATGCCACCAGCAACGGAAACCATTCTAACAACACCAAGTTCTTAGTCAAGTTCTTTGTCCGCCAATCCTGTGGCCATGAATCCGCACACCACTTACCCCCAAGATACGCTCCAAACCTGTGTGCCCCAGAAGCGTCCGTAAACAGGTGCACATCTGGGTCCTCCCACCCCACCTGCTGAATCAAAGACCTTCCGTTAAATTCTGATAGGAATCTCTGCCATACTACCAAGTCCTCCAACGCCTTTGTCAAGCGAATGTGGTGGAACGACTCCTTCACCCCTGCAGTGGCTAGCGATAGCCTCCTGCAGAACACCCTCCCTACCGGAATAATCCTTCAAGCGAAGTTTAACTTTCCCAACAGGGACTGCATCCCTCTCAGCGTTAACTTCCTCTTCCCCAAAGTGTCGCAAAACCCCGCACAAGTCAGTCACCTTGTCCTCCGGGAGGCTACACTCCATCTTAACCGAATCAATGTGTATTCCCAAGAAACTCAGTGCAACACAAGGGCCCTCGGACCTATCCCCCGTCACCGGGATTCCAAAATCCCTGGCTACCACCCCAAAAGCGTCCATCAACAGCTGGCATGTATCGCTGCCAGCCGGGCCGACAAACAGGAAGTCATCCAGATAATGCACCATGGATTTCAACCCGGTCGCCCTCTTCACTACCCATTCTACGAAGCAACTGAATTTTTCAAAATAGGAGCAAGATATTGACCAACCCATGGGTAAACATAGGTCAACAAAAAACTTCCCCTCAAAAGAACAACCCAGCAAGTGGTGACATGCCGGGTGAACTGGAAGTAATATGAAAGACGCTTCCACATCAACCATGGCCAAAAGGGCCCCCCGGCCCGCCTGCTGGACTAAGGCCACTGCATCATCGAATGACACGTAGCGGACCGCCGCCAAAGCTGGGTCGATGCCGTCGTTCACCGAAAAGCCTTTTCGGGTATGACAGGTGGTGTATCATACTGAACTGCCCTGGAACCTTCTTGGGGACTACCCCGAGAGGAGACAGCCTCAAATTAGGCAGTGGGCAGGTCAAAAAGGGGCCCGCCATTCGTCCCAGGGCGACCTCCTTTCCCAATTTTTCCCATACCACCCCCAGGAATTCCCTGGCAGATTTCAAGTTTCCAGACACCCCTCCCCCTTCCATATCCTGGAAGGGGATAGGGAAACCCAAGCTAAAACCCGTTAAGAGCAGCTCGGCATCTCCCCGCCTGCCCCTCACCTCAGCGTACCATTTTAGCCACGGGACCATCCTTCTGATGTCCACTGGCATCCGTGCTCTGAACACCCACCTCCCCTGGTTTATTCCCTGCCTTACCTTTTCGGAAGCATTTGGAATAGGAGTGCACTCCCTCACATCCCGAACACTCATGCTTGTACTTGCACGACGCCCTGAACCAACATTGCCCATCGTTAAACTGGAAGCAAAGTCCTTTTCGAAGGGCCACCGCTGAGCCTGCGCCGGCCATTCCCGGGTGGCCGCTACCCCCCACCCGAAAGGACTGGCCCCCGCGTAATGGAGTCATAATCTCCAGCCAAATCCCCATGTCCCGGTCATCCCACCTCATGTCCGGGCGGACAGCAATCCTCTGACGAAACTGCTCGTCATATCTCCACCACGCCATCCCCCCGTAAGTACAGTAGGCGGCGGATACCTCGTCAAAATAACAAAACAGCGCAGAGCCCTGCTCAGGGAACCTCTGTGTAATCACGCTGTCATGAACCAAGCCTCCAGACAAAAAAGAAAAAGAAAAGGTCTGGGAGGCCTTCTGCTAAGAAGGGCTGTGTGGGGATTTGAACCTGTGGCTCTGTGGTTGCTATTTCTGTTTGCTTACATGTTGAGCCACAGCCAGTTCTAGCAATAGCATGGATCTTAAAAGATCTGATAAATAACTATTTCCCTTACTTGTTATTACACCTGTGCAACACACAGGTGTTCTCAATTCTGGAATTAATCAGAACCAACCCTGTGCAAAACCTCCCTATTTAAGGATGGCTTTTAGTCTGCATTTTTGTCTTCACATTGGATCTGTTTTGTCAAGTCAGAACCTGTTTCCTGTATTTCTTTGGAGAAAGATTTTTTTTGCACCTGTTTACAAGGTATTACCAGGAGAAAGCCTTTACCTTTAAACCTGTTACCAATCTTCAAGTTTGTTTCCTGCCTTGTGCATTTCCTGCACTCAGCAATTACACGGAGAGAGACTTTACCTTTAAACCTGTTACCAATCTTCAAGTTTGTTTCCTGCCTTGTGCATTTCCTGCACTCAGCAATTACAAGGAGAGAGACTTTACCTTTAAACCTGTTACCAGTTTGCAAGTTGTTTCCTGCATTGTGTAATTCCTGCACTCAGCAATTTCAAGGAGAGAGACTTTACCTTTAAACCTGTTACCAGTTTGAAAGTTGTTTCCTGCATTGTGCAATTCCTGCACTCAGCAATTTCAAGGAGAGAGACTTTACCTTTAAACCTGTTACCAGTTTGCAAGTTGTTTCCTGCATTGTGCAATTCCTGCACTCAGCAATTACAAGGAGAGAGACTTTACCTTTAAACCTGTTACCAGTTTGCAAGTTGTTTTCTGCCTTGTGCAAATCTTACATTTCAGTTATTACCAAGAGAAAGACTTTCCTTTTTGAATCTGCATCTCTGCTTACTAGTTTTCTTTATTTTCACTCCTGCTGTATGTGGTCTTAACATACCTGAGTAGCATATTTAAATATTCTGCAAGTATTTGCTTAAACAAAGTATTTTGTTGTTTAAATAAATTTGTTTTCATTTTCAATCAGTATGGCTTCTACTAATCTTCCTTTAAAGCAACTGTTCCAGACAATGAGGCTCTCACATGATATCCTGAGACAGAACATGACACACGCTAGCCAAGATACAGAACCAATTCGCGAAAGCTGGGGCCGCAATAGGCGCCTGTCCCACCCCTGTGGGAGGAGCCCCCATCGGATTCCCAATACCGGACGCCCCGATTCCTGCAGTGCCTGCCCCTGGGGCACCTTCTCTCCATGCACCTGCCGGGCTTCCCTGCCCAGCAGCCCCCCCTGACTGCTCTACCTTGGTAATTAAATCCCTCAAACCTTGCAACAACACATTCTGCATATCATTCACATTCCCACTCTGAGTAATAGGTGAAACCCTACCTCTTGGCGCCTCTGCTGTAGTCCTGCACACCGTATCAGCTCCCGACTCCCTTGAAGTTCCAGGCCTGCTCAGCTGCCTCCTCTTCCTCGCCGGCGACTCCCTTCGCCTCTCCTGCGATCTCCTCCTGGGCCTTGACTCCCTTCTCCTTCCACCATCCCTTTCCCTGTCCGCATACTCAATCCTCGCCCAGGTTGGTGACATTCTCCTGTCCCTGCTGTCTCTGTCCCTCACAGGAGAACGGGACCTTCCTCGCCTCCGATCCGTCCCCCGGTGAATGTTCCCGCCTCCTTTCACTTGCGACCTGTAAAGGCATGTCAATAACATCATCCCGATTCCCTCGCGCCCCCCATCTCCCCGCCACCCTGGCATTGCTCCTGCCCCTTCCCAGATCCCCAAAACCCCTGGGAGGAGATATGGACCCCAATAAATGCGCCAAGGCGTCAAGCTCTCCCACCTGGCCAGTCGTAACATGCTCTGGGACCTCCGCCTCCTGAAGACCCTCGCCGTCAAAATTGCTAGGGATATCATCTATGACCAGAGAATCCCCGTCTCTCTCCGGTGTCCCACTGGGCTCGTTGTTGCGACCTCCCTCTGGCGTGGAAGCAAGCATCACTATACAGAAGAAAGGGAGGGCAGTTATGGCTTTATAACAAACCTACTCATCCCCCTTTGAACTCTCCAATTCCCCCCCCTTGCAGGAGTCTCAAACTCCCCCCCGATCCCTTCCTCCTTACCCAGGCCCACCAGGAGGAAAAAGGCCTCACCCCTCTCCCCTTGCTACCCCCCCATCACAACCCCCCCCTACAGATCCCCCCGTGCACCACATCCCCTGCAACCCTGGCCCTTAAATTTAGTTGCCCCCCCTTTGGGGCCCAATCCCATGCACAATCTTACCCCCTTTAGTCCATCAGTATCCCCTGCATACTATATCCCTTAGTTGGCCATCTGCACTGCTTATTGCCCCCTACTACGCACCTTCATACCTTAATACCCCCCTATCCACACTAATGGCCCTACCCATGGCCTCCTGTTCCCTATCTTAGCACCTTATTGAGCAGCCTCATATGGGCCCCCACAGTCCCAGCTTGCTCCTAACTATATCCCCTCTAACCTTTCCTAATGCTCCTATTTAGGCCTACCCCGAAAATTAGGCCTCATTTGGGCCCCCTTTACTCCCGGCCTCATCTGGGCCTCCCACCCGGCCTCATTTGGGCGCTTTCCTCTACCCCTAAAATTAGGCCTCATTTGGGCCCCCTTTACCCCCGGCCTCATCTGGGCCTCCCACCCGGCCTCCTTCGGGCGCTTGTTCTCCCCCCATAAAATTGGCTTCATTTGTGCCCCCTTTTGCACGGCCTCCTTTGGGTGTTTTCTCCCTTTCCAGGCCCCCCTTTTACTGTTTGGCTCTCCCTCCTGTACCCCCCCGATCCCCCGTCTGTTGCTGGACCCCCCCCAGCTCCTTTTGGCCCCCTGCTTGCCGGTCTCCACCGCCACACTGCCTCCCCTGCATCGATAGCTCAGCAGCTTACCTAGTGGCGCAGTCAATGCTGCCACCTCCGTGGACACCTCCTGCTGGATCTGGCCTGGCGCGTCACGACACCCACGTGACCGCCATCTTCCTCCCGCGCCTGCTGCTTCTGGCGATCTCTCCTCTGCGGGCCACTCCTTCTCCCTGCTGGTCATCCTCTGCCACATCTTCTGTCCGCACTTGCCGCTGACCGTCCTCTTCTTGGGCCCGCCTCCAGACTGAGGCGCTCTGGCGGCTGCAACCGCTGCACCGGCCTGGCCCTGGGGGATGGTCCCATCCCCGATGACTGCTCCGGAATCCCTACGCCATCTGGTAAGACTCCTGCTGCATGCAGCTGCGCCAGCAACCACTGAGGTCCTCTCTCCCTGGCGGCAGCTGCAGCAGCAGTTAACAGCTCCTGTACGTTGGACATGTGAGCAGGTAAGTAGTACCCTCACGTTCTCTCCGGGCTTGATGAAGGTGACAGGGAGCTTCAAGCTTCCTCTCACCGTCAGGTCCGGATAGAAGATGAGCCTACTTCCTGCTCACTTGTCCTTTTAAGCTCTTCCCTCTGCCTGCCCCTAATACTACCTAACAGTTCCTCTTCACTAGCCCTGCTCTGGGGTCAAATGCCCTTTTGAAATAGGCATTTCTCCAGGGCTGGGAATATGAAGTTATATATAGTTAAAGTGAATGTAAATTTTTTATGTTATGAAAGTATAATTATATAGGTAATCAGTATACTAAACAAACCGCCACTTTCATTTTCTCATAAAATGTATAATAATTTTTTTAAATACATTTCTAAATATCGATCGTTGTATATACCTGCTCCTCCCACTCTCAACTTCCTTATTCTTTTTAATCCTACGGATACAGCGGTCCCACCCTCTGTTTACATAGTGGCAATGCGCGCTCCCATGTATGCTAAACACTGCGCATGCGTCAAACCACGATGCTGCTGTCTGTCAACATAGTATTCAGTGAATGAATAAATTCACTGAATACTATCGTTGGGTAAAGAAGCAAAGCATCTGATCGTCATTCCCGTAAAGCGCTAAAATATTTATAGAAAGAATGAAGTCAGAGAAGTTTGCTATTGCGCATGCGCGAAATGTGAACGAGCTTCAGATAATAACGTCGGAAGAGCTGTCTAACGCAAGTGCAATGAGGAAGTGTGACGAAAGCAAAAGGGGTTTGGTCCCCCCGTGGTTAATCCAATGATTGGTTCTAAGGATCGTGACTACAATGACAATACATTATAGAAAATGCCGGGCGGACGATTATAATGACGGATGCAACGGTATAAACAAAAAAAAACACGGTAATTACAATCTTTAAAAAAAAATCATGAATTAAACTCATGTTATTTAAACGTAATAGTTAAGGGGAAGTTTAGAGAGAGTAATGAGTTTACATTCACTTTAATATGTAGGCAAAATTGTGTGTGTGTGTATATATATATATATATATATATATATATATATATATATATATATATATATATAACAAATATAAAGGGAAGGGTAAGGGGAGATGATTCTATTGGCGCAACACTCTGAAATAAAATAAAATTATGTTCGCTAAATAAAAAGGCTCCTATTTTAACAAGCACTAGGGATATATAATTAAAAAAGGTAGTCACAGGCCCAGGACAGGGCTTGTCACTGGAGATTATTCAGTGCATATAGACAAAATGCAGTGTCATAAAAACATAAAATATGTATATTTGCAAATATTAAAAGTAAAGTCAATATTGATAATTATTAATCAAACGATCTAAGTGAAAATGATACCACACTAGATATATACGACACTAGTTTTCACCCTCTGAACCAACAATGGTATCAATATGGTATTTTCAAAATAAAAAATAAATCTCTTATTAGAGGATTATTAGATATTCAGAGTCATAAATTCCTGTACAATAATAATACACTTAAAGGTGTTATTCAGGGAATAAAGACTCCCAAATACATAAAACACAATGAAGAAAAGGCCCCAACAGAGATATATTCAAGACCAGTCTCAAAGTTCCCATGTGAAGAAAATTTAGATCCAAAGTTCAGGTAAGTAAGTTTGTGTGCACAAAAGACCAGTGGAAATAGGTGAACTTACTACTTACAAAAAACTACTTCAATAAAAATGAGGTAAGTGCCGCACAGATTGTCAAGTAGTTGGCTCTCCAGTAAAAAATGATCCGCTTTCTTGAACGTCTCTTGGTAAAGATCTCCTTTCTATTTCGTCTCTCAAGATTGTAGCGGCCACATCAGGTACAGATGTGGAGAGAGAAATAAATACAAAATAGTGCAATATTATTTTCACAAGACTCACATGATATTTATTGATTAAAAGCACATAGGTAAAACTTGCTTACATTCTACAACCTCAATCCACATATGAGGTATCAGTAGCATTTATTGTAACAAGGGTATACCCATTCATATGACTGCAGATGTAAAACAAATTTTTGTACAACAGTTCATATACAAGATCAGTTGTTGACCCAAGAAGCGTAAACCTCAGAAAAAATATTCCTAGGGCGTTTCAAAGGTGTCTTATGAATAATACCAGCCTTCTTCATCAGAGGATTAGAATAAAAGGAGAACGTGGATCGTTCTTTATATGGGAGAAGCTAGAGGCGGTGCGGCCCGCCCCTAAGCAAGCTCCCATTCTATTGGTAGTGTTAAGTGATGTATCAATGACATATAGGGGGTGTGTGTGTTAGAACTTCCCTCTTGTTCCGAATGGTTTACTCTTTGCTAAATGACGTGCTGGGGTTGCGTGAGTATGTGCATTTTCCTCATGTTCCTATTGGCTCCTTAATAACGATCTGATACTTATATTAAAGATCACTAAAACTTTTTGAGCAATTTCATAATATTCGGGATCTTAATAGCTGTACTTATTCCAGGAGGTTATAGTAGACTTGTAAGAAGGGTAAAAGACCCGATCATTTGTGTTATGTATTTGGGTGTATAGAGTATGTCAGTGTTTTTCAATCAGTGTGCCGTGGCACACTAGTGTGCCATGAGAGATCCTCAGGTGTGCCACGGCAGACTGACAACAGTGTGACATATTTTTTAAACTTTGCTTGTTTTTTACTCCCAGTGCAGGGGTAGTTTGTAGGAGGCATGGCATAACAGCACAATACATACAGTATGTGTGTGTTTGTGTGTATGTGTGTGTATATATATATGCTGTATTAGGCTACAATGTGTGATTTTTAAAAAAATTTGGGATGGTGTTGTGTCACAGGATTTTTTAATGTAAAAAAGTGTGCTACGGCAAAAAAAAGGTTAAAAATCACTGGAGTATGTTAGAGAATATCTTTAATGCAAAATAAAAAATGGCCAATACGTTCCTTGTTATGCATACTAACTATAGCTTTACATATATACACACACAGAGTTATCCTAGTTACTATACTATTTACTTATCTGTTTTATTGGTAATGGACGTATATGTGTCTAGGGAATAGAGGTCTACTGGCTAGTGAGTTGTATTCATGCATTATAAGCTCACCAGAGTATGGGCGCCATGTACTAAACGGCGGGCGGACAGCTTCTTAACTCGCAAAGCTGTCCGCCCGCCTCCCCTACACACGGGCAGCGGATCTGTTGATCCGCTTGCCCGTATGTATCATTACACACTCATTGGAGTGTGTAATGCCCGCCCCTTCAATCGCGCGACCAATCACGCGACTGAAGGGGCTGTCAATCACAGAGAGCGAGCGTGCTCTCTGTGATTTTGCTTCACCACCTAAGAGGTGGCATAGGGTGTAGGAAGCAGCGGTCTAATGACCGCTGCTTCTTACATTGCGGGAAGCAGGCTCGCATATGCGAACCTACCCCGCAAAGGCTCGGGAGCCCAATCAGCCAATCAGATTGAACTTGAATCTGATTGGCTGATTCAATCAGCCAATCAGATTTTTCTACCTTAATTATGATTGACTAATAGAATCCTATCAGCCAATCGGAATTCGACGGACGCCATCTTGGATGACGTCATTTAAAGGAACCTCATTCGTCGGGAAGTCGTCGTGCAGGAAGGATGCTCCGCGGCGGAGGAGCGAAGGAAGAAGATTGAAGATGCCGATTTGCTTGAAGACATCGCCGATGGAAGAAGACTCTCTGCCGCTTGCTTCAAGACATCGCCCGGATGGAAGAAGACTTCACTGCCGCTTGCTGGAACACATCGCCTGGATCGGATGAGGAGTTCGGCCCGGCTGGGTGAATACAAGGTAGGGAGATCTTCAGGGGGGTAGTGTTAGGCTTATTTAAGGGGGGTTTGGGTTAGATTAGGGGTATGTGGGTGGTGGGTTGTAATGTTGGGGGGTGGTATTGTGGGGTTTTTTTGCAGGCAAAAGAGCAGTTTTCTTTGGGGCATGCCCCCACAAAAGGCCCTTTTAAGGGCTGGTAAGGTAAAAGAGCTTTGAACTTTTTTTAATTTAGAATAGGGTAGGGAATTTTTTTATTTTGGGGGGCTTTATTATTTTATTAGGGGGCTTAGAATAGGTGTAATTAGCTTAAAAATCTTGTAATCTTTTTTTTATTTTTTGTAATTTAGTGTTTTGTTTTTTTGTAATTTAGTTTAGTTTATTTAATTGTATTTTTAGATAGATATTTGTAGTTTCTTTAATTTATTGATAGTGTAGGTGTATTTGTAACTTAGGTTAGGATTTATTTTACAGGTAATTGGGTAATTATTTTAACTAGGTAGCTATTAAATAGTTCATAACTATTTAATAGCTATTATAACTAGTTAAAATAATTAACAATTTACCTGTAAAATAAATATAAACCCTAACATAGCTATAATGTAATTATTAATTATATTGTAGCTATCTTAGGGTTTATTTTATAGGTAAGTATTTAGATTTAAATAGGAATATTTTAATTAATAATATTAATATTAGATTTATTTTAATAAGAGTTTAGATAGGATGTTAGAGTTAGATAGGGTTATTATACTTAATATATATATAATATAATAACGATATTAACCCTAATATAATTAGGGTTAATATAGTTAATATATATAATATAACTATATTAACTATATTAACCCTAATATAATTAGGGTTAATATAGTTAATATAGCTGGCGGCGGTGTAGGGGGATTAGATTAGGGGTTAATACATTTATTATAGGTGGCCGCGGTGAAGGGGGATGTAGATTGTAGGCAAAAGAGCAGTTTACTTTGTGACAAAGCCCCGCCAAAAGCCCTTTTAAGGGCTGGCAAAAGAGCTGTTACTTTGGGGCATGCCCCGCAAAAAGCCCTTTTAAGGGCTGGCAAAAGAGCTGTTACTTTGGGGCAATGCCACGCAAAAAGCCCTTTTCAGGGCTATTTGTAGGGTTAGACTTAGGTTTAGTGGTAGGGATAGTTTAGTATTTTAGGGGTTAAATAATTTAATATAGATGGCGGCGGGGTAGGGGGATTAGATTAGGGGTTAATAATTTTAAAATAGATAGCGGCGGGGTAGGGGCTCACTTTAGGGGGTAGGTAAGGTAGATGGCGGCGGTGTTAGGGGCTCACTTTAGGGGGTTATAGATTTAATATAGCTGGCGGCGGTTTAGGGGTTAATAACTTTATTAGGTAGCGGCGGGCTCCGGGAGCGGCGGTTTAGGGGTTAATACATATTTTATTGTTAGGCTAGTGAGGGGGTATAGCGGATAGAGGGTTAGACGTGTCGGGCTATGTTAGGGAGGCGTGTTAGACAGTGCGGGTAATTTAGACTTTAGTCAGGTTTTGTAGGCGCCGGCAGTTTCTAACGTGTCGCAAGTCACTGGCGATGCCAGAAATTTGTACTTGCGCAGATTTCTGGACATCGCTGGTTTATCAGATTTACGGCACGTTAGCATCTGACGGCGACATATATGGGATAGCTCAAGTTGCGAGCTGAAACTGCGGGCGACGCGGGTTCCCTCGCTTGCGCCGCAAACTACGATCTATATCGGATCGACCCCATGGTCTGTTTTAAAAAAATAAGCCACATTTATCTTGCAGCTTTTCCCATTTGTATTGGATTTAATTTCTTTAGTAGATTTAGACCCTTTGTAGTGATGGTCACAAGCCACGCAATTAAGGCGATTACATTTTAAAAAGCCTATTGATAGCTTTCCTAGCCAGTTCTGTTCTTTTGTTGTTTTCAATTGGCTTGGAGTCAAGATATTTTTAAATTTTTTATTTCTCCTAAAGATAATCTTGGGTTCCTTATGTATGCCAATGTTTTTTTCCATGATTGTTTTGATTTCATTAGCTCCTTGAAATTTGTAATGAAATTAATGAATTTTCTTATTTCCAGTATCTAGTAGTAATTGTCTGTTGAGATTCTTTGCTTTTTTGTGAGCTCTTTCCAAGTCGTCTTTCTGATACCCTCTTTCCAGGGACTTCTCTTTCAGAATGGCTGATTCTTCTTCAAAATCCTCCAATTTAGAGCAGTTTCTTCTTATTTTTTGGAATTGCCCATAAGGGATATTCTGAATCCAGCTCTGATTGTGATTGCTGGTTGCATGCAAATATCCAATGTTGTCGGTTTCTTTTTTTGTACAACTTGGTTTGAACCTCATTGTTTTCATGGCATAGGCTTGTGTCCAGAAATTATATTTGATCCTTATTTCTTTTATCAGTAAAGGATAAATTGAACTTATTTGAATTTAAGTTAAGAATAAATATATCTAGACTTTCTTCAGGTCCCTCCCATATCATAATGAAGTTGTCTATATACTTAGCCCACTTCTTAATACAGGGTAGGAATGGATTATTGCTCCAGATTGTCATTTCCTCCCATAGCCCTATGTATAAGTTAGCAAAGCTTGGGGCAAAGCGAGTCCCCATTGCTGTCCCATGGAGCTGAAGGTAAAAGTTTTTTTCAAATATAAAAGAATTCCTTTCAAGAATAAAAGTGATTGCTCTTAAAATAAATTTTTGAGTATTCTTTGATAAGTCTGTTAGAGTATCCAGCCAATATTCTACTGCTTCAACTCCCTTTCTTTGAGGGATGTTGGAATAAAAGGGCACACACATCTAATGTCACCCAGATTGCTTCAGTGCTCCATTTTATTTGTGAGAGTTTTTGTATGGTGCCTGGCGTATCTCTCAAGTATGATTTTAACAAAGGTATAAGTGGTTGGAGAAATGAATCTATGTACTCTGAAAGTTTAGAGGTGAGAGAATTAATACCTGAAACTATTGGTCTACCCGGTGGGTTCTTCAAGTCTTTATGCAACTTCGGGAGGTGATAGAATATTGCAACCATCGGGGTATCGTTCTTTAGAAAAGCACATTAATCTTCATTCAGGATTTATTCTTCCTTTGCATCGTCTGAAAGATGTCTGTACTCTCTTTGGAATATAATTGTTGGATCACTGGGGAGCTTCCTATAGGATTTGTCATCATGTAATAAATTATAAGCTTCCTGTATATAATCACTCATATCTTGAATCACAATCCCTCCCCCTTATCTGCCTCCCGAATCACTATATCAGAATCTTCTTCAAGTTTTTTAATGATCTTTTTCTCTTTGATAGTCAAATTGTCTTTTTTTATTTTATAATTATTGCACATTTCTGTGAGCACTTCTTGTACCAGATTAGAGAATACGGTAATCAAACTTCCCTTAGAATTAATGGGGTTATATGTAGAGGGAGGTTTTAGTGATGTGTGTGCTGGTATGCACTTTCTCAATTCCTGTCGATTGATCTCTTCTTCCAATTCTTCTAGGATTCTTGTAAGTGATTGTTCGGTTTCTTCATCTCTATTCTCATTCTCAGATGTTTTTGAATTTTTCTCAAAGTATCTCGTCAGAGTGAGCTTACATGTAAATGTGTTTAGATCAATAAAGAGTTGAAAGAAATTTGGTCCTTTTTTTAGGAGCAAAAGATAATCCTTTTTCAAAAGTTTTGATATTATCTTCCCCTAGTTCTCTTGTAGAAAGATTAAAAACTTATTTTTACATTTTTGTTTCCCAGGTCAGTGATGATTTTTGTCTTTTTTTTCCTACATTTTCGGCCTCCTCTACATGCTCTGTATTTGGCCTTTTTAGGCCTCTCATTTTCCACTGGGGCTCCTATCTTGGGGTGCCAATTGCTCCTCTGTCGATTTCCCCTTCCATCTGATTCGACCTTGATTGTTCCCCCTGTGATAATTATTTGTTCTCCTTTGTTGTCTTACTGTATCTTGATTGTAATAGGTACCCATATGGGGTGTCATATTTTTCATGGAACTGGCCCCCATTTTGGTACCGTTTTCCTTTCTATTTCCATTTGAGCTATTCTTCCTCCAATTAAAATTTCTAGTCTCCCTTCTTTTATAGTCATTATTGGGATTTCTACTGTCTAGTGATTCCTATTTTCATTTAAAAAGCAAATAATCTCAACAGGCAATTACTACTAGATACCGGAAATAAGAAAATTCACAAACAGAAAGAGAACTCTATGAATTTCATTAAAACTTTCAATGAAGGAGCTAGTGAAATTAAAACAATCATGAAAAAACATTGGCATTTGTTATTGAAGGACAAACTACTGAAAAAATCCATACCTAAGGAACCCAAGATTATATTTAAGAGAAATAAAATTTTTAAAAATACCTTGGCTCCAAGCCAATTGAAAACATCAAAAGAACAGAACTGGCAAGGAAAGCTATAAATAGGCTTTTTTTAAATGTAATCGCCTTAATTGCGTGGCTTGTGACCATCACTGCAATAGGTCTAAATCTACCAAAGAAATTAAATTCAATACAAATGGGAAAAGCTGCAAGATAAATGCGGCTTGCATTTGTAAAACAGCCAATGTAGTTTACTTGCTAGAATGCTCATGTGGGCTTCAATATGTAGTGCGCACCATTAGAATTTTTAAAAAAACCCTGGCGGAACACTTAACGAATATTAAAGCAGGCCTCAAAACACATAGTGTTTCAGAACACTTTAGAGTCTTCCATAACATGGATCCCTCTGGCGTAAAAGCCTCTATTTTAGAGTATATACCAATAAAATACCGGAGAGGAAATAGGGAACTATTTTTGAGAAGAAGAGAGACTTATTGGATCCATACTCTCCATACTCAGGTCCCTTATGGTCTGAATAAGGATATAGACCTGGCAGCTTTCCTAATAGAATGATATAGCCCAAGTTTCTTTATAAAACTAGCCTGAATCTGCCATGTACAGTCACATTATTTCTCATCTCTGTTTAAGGAAGTTTACTATGCAATCTCTCAACAAAATCACACATGATTGCAGTACAACAACGTGAGATTCTGATTTGGAGGCCATTAATCATAATCCTACAGATGGAAGCTTCTCCCAATAGGCTTCTTAACCTGGCACGTACTCCAAATGTTCCTCTCATACTGAGCAGGATTAGTATTGTGACTACATATAATTAGTAAGGTAAAAGTAACCTGTCTCGTAATGGTTGTATCTTATGTCTGTCAATTATGATAATAGACTGAACCCTAACTTATTGACTTCTCATTGGCTTACACTATATAAATTATTATTATTATACTTTATGAAGCGCCAACATATTCCGCAGCGCTGTCCATGGATACAATTAATTGAAATAAAACAATATAAGACTTGTAAGAGACGGGACAAAATTTACAAACACATAGAGGAGGAATTGAGGTCCCTATTCCCGTAGGAACTTACAATCTAGAAGGGTAGGAGGTTGAGAAACAGGAGGTGAGGACTGCAAGATTGAGAAAGATGTTAATACAGAGTTAGATGAGGCAAATGTTAGGTAAGTGAAATTAATTTATTATTGAGTTGGGTGGTAGGCTTCCCTGAACAAAAAAGTCTTCAGGGAGCATTTAAAGGAAGACAGATTAGGGCAAAGCCTGACAGCGCGAGGGAGAGTGTTCCAGAGGGTAGGTGCTGCATGACAGAAGTCCTGCAGTCTAGCATGAGAGGAGGTGATAGCCACGGATGCAAGGAGCAGGTCATTGTTGGACCTTAGTGGGCGGGCTGGAGTATACTTGTTGATTAGAGAGGATAGGTAGAGGGGAGCGGCGTTTGGAGAGCTTTGTATGCAAGGGTGAGAATTTTGAATTTAATTCTGCTGTGAATGGGGAGCCAATGAAGGCAGCAGATTTCTTCAGGAATGGAACCCTGGCATAAGCTGAGGGTTACTTGTACTTATAATATTACACTTGTAGCATGCATACATGTTATATATAAGACAAAGTTATGTTATCTTTGTTTAGGTGCTTATTTGCAAATATTTATAGTAAAAAAAAACTCTTGCCAAATTTGAAAAATAACTGCTTTAAATTTTGGTATCTTTAAATGATTACATTTTTCTGCACATATCAGTACTTCTTCCTAACACATTTATAATTCAGAATCTGCTGGTAAACATAATATTTAATGGAATAGAATAACAGGTAATAGGCACCTCTTAGCATTTATTTTAATTTAGAAAATTCTAATCTTGGTTTGTAGAATCTTGTTGCTGAGCAACAAATGGAGCCGTCTCAGTATAATCTAAAATTATTTTTGAAAATGTAACTCAGTAAAAAAAAAATACACCAAATCTTCCTTTAATCAAGTCTAAGTGTCCATAATGATGGCATTAGACATGATGCACTAAGTGGTTTCTTTACTATCAAAGATACTGGAAATAGTTTTATTTAATAAGGCAATAAATGAAGGGTTTTATTCAATTTTAATAACTGTGAATAACAAGTATTAAAAGTGTAGATGAAAGGTTAATGGCAAAGAAAGAGATGTACTAAATTAGATTTAGACAACACACTATCTACATTCATGTTTCTTAGATAGTTCAGGATTATATAGAACTCACGTTAAACACATAAACACTCACTGTGCACACATACTCACCGTATGCACACACACATGCATTCAAACACTTGAACACTTGAACATGAACATTTACTTTGGAAATACCTTTAAAAAAATAAGTCATGTTACAACCCCATTTAAACCCCATTTAAAAATATTGTGGCCAAAAAAGTCCTTTAGGGACAGTCAACACCAGAATTTTTGTTGTTTTAAAAGATAGATAATTCCTTAATTACCAATTCCCCAGTTTTGTATAACCAACACAGTTATAGTTATACACATTTTACCTCTGTAATATCTAAGCCTCAGCAGACTGCCCCCTTATTTCAGTTCTTTTGACAGACTTGCATTTTAGCCAATCAGAGCTGACTCCATGGTAAATTCAATGCAAGAGCTCAATGTTATCTATATGAAACACATGAACTAATGCCCTCTAGTGATGAAAAACAATCAAAATGCATTTAGAATAGAGGCGGCCTTCAAGGTCTAAGAAATTGGCATATGAACCTCCTAGTTTTAGCTTTTAACTAAGAATACCAAGTGAACAAAGCAAAATTTGTGATAAAAGTAAATTGGAACGTTGTTTAAAATTACATGTCCTATTTGAATCATGATAGTTTTTTTTGGACTTGACTGTCCCTTTAAACTTGGGAGGGGGCATCATTTTGAGTCCCTAGGGCAGCGCAACACCTAAATACGCCACTGGGTGTGTGTATTTGTATGTGTTTAGCTATATAAGTGTATGTCTTTGAACATATGTATGTCCATGTATGTATGTGTGAAGCGTTTTAAAAATATATTACTATACAAAATCAAACGGCTAGATTACGAGTAGTGCGTTAAGGTAAAAAAGCAGCGTTAACAGGTCCTAACGCTGCTTTTTTATGCCTGCTGCTATTACGAGTCTTGCAGGTATAGGTGTACCGCACACTTGTTTAGCCTTACCGCAAACCGACTTACGTAAACTTCGTAAACCCTTTTTTCTATGGGACTTCCATAGCGCCGGTATTACAAGTCTGTCCTGGGAGGCCAAAAAGTAAGCGGTATAGCCTCTACTGACAAGATCCGTAATGCATTCTAAAGTCAGTAGTTATGAGTTTTACACTACAACGCCGTAGCATAAAACTCATAACTAAAGTGCTAAAAAGTACACTAACACCAATAAACTACCTATTAACCCCTAAACCAAGGCCCTCCCGCAACGCAAACACTAAAATACATTTTTTAACCCCTAATCTGCTGCTCTGGACATCACTGCCACTATAATAAACATATTAACCCCTAAACCGCCCCACTCCCACCTTGTAAACACTAGTTAAATAATTACAGAGAGAAGTGCACTCACAGGAACGAACAACTGGCTCAATAACATTGTTAGCCTGTTCTATGGCGATTTACCACCTGGGTGCAGCTTTTTAGCCCAGTAATGCCTTTCACAGAGTAGAACTTTCCTGTAGTATATCAGTCTGATCCCGCCTATTACGGTCAGTCCAGCGCCGAAATACCAGGCAATTCCTCTCTGAACAAGGAACACAGCAACCCCAGACGATCGTTTGTGAAGTCTTCATCCAAGCGGGAGCTGAAGAGGTCCATGATCCGGATGAAGTCTTCTATCAACGGCATCTTCAATCTTCTTTCTTCCGGATCCATCTTGCAGACCTCCGACACGGAACATCCTCTTCTCCCAACGCCTACTAGCCGAATGACGGTTCCTTTAAGGGACGTCATCCAAGATGGCGTCCCTCGAATTCCGATTGGCTGATAGGATTCTATCAGCCAATCGGAATTAAGGTAGGAATATTCTGATTGGCTGATGGAATCAGCCAATCAGAATCAAGTTCAATCCGATTGGCTGATCCAATCAGCCAATCAGATTGAGCTCGCATTCTATTGGCTGTTCCGATCAGCCAATAGAATGCGAGCTCAATCTGATTGGCTGATTGGATCAGCCAATCGGATTGAACTTGATTCTGATTGGCTGATTCCATCAGCCAATCAGAATATTCCTACCTTAATTCCGATTGGCTGATAGAATCCTATCAGCCAATCGGAATTCGAGGGACGCCATCTTGGATAACGTCCCTTAAGGGAACCGTCATTCGGCTAGTAGGCGTCAGGAGAAGAGGATGTTCCGCGTCGGAGGTCTGCAAGATGGATCCGGAAGAAAGAAGATTGAAGATGCCGTTGATAGAAGACTTCATCCGGATCATGGACCTCTTCAGCTCCCGCTTGGATGAAGACTTCATCCGGATCATGGACCTCTTCAGCTCCCGCTTGGATGAAGACTTCAGCCGGATCATGGACCTCTTCAGCCCCCCGCTTGGGCTTGGATCAGGACATCGGAGGAGCTCTTCAGGACGGATCGGTGAACCTGGTATGGTGAAGATAAGGTAGGAAGATCTTCAGGGGCTTAGTGTTAGGTTTATTTAAGGGGGGTTTGGGTTAGATTAGGGGTATGTGGGTGGTGGGTTGTAATGTTGGGGGGGGTATTGTATGTTTATTTTTTTACAGGCAAAAGAGCTGAATTCTTTGGGGCATGCCTCGCAAAGGGCCCTGTTAAGGGCTGGTAAGGTAAAAGAGCTTTGAACTGTAGTAATTTAGAATAGGGTAGGGCATTTTTTATTTTGGGGGTCTTTGTTATTTTATTAAGGGGCTTAGAGTAGGTGTAATTAGTTTAAAATTGTTGTAATATTTTTCTTATGTTTGTAAATATTTTTTTTATTTTTTGTAACTTAGTTCTTTTTTATTTTTTGTACTTTAGTTAGTTTATTTAATTGTAGTTATTTGTAGGAATTGTATTTAATTAATTTATTGATAGTGTAGTGTTAGGTTTAATTGTAGGTAATTGTAGGTATTGTATTTAATTAATTTAATGATAGTATAGTGTTAGGTTTAATTGTAACTTAGGTTAGGATTTATTTTACAGGTAATTTTGTAATTATTTTAACTAGGTAGCTATTAAATAGTTCTTAACTATTTAATAGCTATTGTACCTGGTTAAAATAATTACAAAGTTGCCTGTAAAATAAATATTAATCCTAAAATAGCTACAATATAATTATAATTTATATTGTAGCTATATTAGGATTTATTTTACAGGTAAGTATTTAGCTTTAAATAGGAATAATTTATTTAATAAGAGATAATTAATTTCGTTAGATGTAAATTATATTTAACTTAGGGGGGTGTTAGTGTTAGGGTTAGACTTAGCTTTAGGGGTTAATACATTTATTAGAATAGCGATGAGCTCCAGTTGGCAGATTAGGGGTTAATAATTGAAGTTAGGTGTCGGCGATGTTAGGGAGGGCAGATTAGGGGTTAATACTATTTATTATAGGGTTAGTGAGGCGGATTAGGGGTTAATAGCTTTATTATAGTAGCGCTCAGGTCCGGTCGGCAGATTAGGGGTTAATAAGTGTAGGCAGGTGGAGGCGACATTGTGGGGGGCAGATTAGGGGTTAATAAATATAATATAGGGGTCGGCGATGTTAGGGCAGCAGATTAGGGGTACATAGGGATAATGTAAGTAGCGGCGGTTTACGGAGCGGCAGATTAGGGGTTAATAATAATATGCAGGGGTCAGCAATAGCGGGGACGGCAGATTAGGGGTTAATAAGTGTAAGGTTAGGGGTGTTTAGACTCGGGGTACATGTTAGGGTGTTAGGTGCAGACGTAGGAAGTGTTTCCGCATAGCAAACAATGGGGCTGCGTTAGAAGCTGAACGCGGCTTTTTTGCAGGTGTTAGGTTTTTTTTCAGCTCAAACAGCCCCATTGTTTCCTATGGGAGAATCGTGCAAGAGCACGTTTTTGAGGCTGGCCGCTTGCATAAGCAACTCTGGTATTGAGAGTTGAAGCTGCGTTAAAAATGCTCTACGCTCCTTTTTTGGAGCCTAACGCAGCCTTTATGTGGACTCTCAATACCAGAGTTGTTTTTATGGTGCGGCCAGAAAAAAGCCGGCGTTAGTTTTTCGGGTCGTTACCGACAAAACTCCAAATCTAGCCATTAGGGTTTATTTTTATTTTACAGGCAAGTTTGTATTTATTTTAACTAGGTAGAATAGTTATTAAATAGTTATTAACTATCTAATAACAACCTAGCTAAAATAAATACAAATTTACCTGTAAAAAAAAACCTATCCTAAGTTACAATAACACCTAACACTACACTACAATTAAATCAATTCCCTAAATTAAATACAATTAAATAAATTAAATTAGCTAAATCACAAAAAAACACTAATTACAGAAAATAAAAAACAAATTACAGATCTTTAAACTAATTACACATAATCTAATAGCCCTCTCAAAATAAAAAAGCCCCCCCAAAATTAAAAAAACCTTAAAAGGGCCCTTTGCGGGGCATTGTCCCAAAGAAATCAACTCTTTTACCTTTATAAATAAATATAAACAACCCGCCCCAAATAAAAGCCTAACTAGAAAAACCTAAGCTCCCCATTGCCCTGAAAAGGGCATTTGGATGGGCGTTGCCCTTAAAAGGGCATTTAGCTCTATTGCAGGCCCAAAGCCCTAACCTAAAAAATAAACCCACCCAATGCACCCTTAAAAAAATCCTAACACTAACCCCCGAAGATTCACTTACCGGGAGAAGTCTTCATCCAAGAGGCAAGATGTCCTCAAGGTAGCCGGCAGAAGTGGTCCTCCAGACAAGCTGAAGTGGTCCTCAAGACGGGCATAAGTCTTCACCCAGAGGGCATCTTCTATCTTCATCCTTCCGACGCGGAGCGGGTCCATCTTCAAGACATCCGACGCGGAGCATCCTCTTCTTCCGACGGACTAACGACGAATGAAGGTATCTTTAAATTACGTCATCCAAGATGGTGTCATTTAGATTCCAATTGGCTGATAAAATTCTATCAGCCAATCGGAATTAAGGTAGAAAAAATCCTATTGGCTGATTGGATCAGCCAATAGAATTGAGCTTGCAATTCATTGGCTGATCCAATCAGCCAATAGGATTTTTTCTACCTTAATTCCGATTGGCTGATAGAATTTTATCAGCCAATCGGAATCTAAGGGATGCCATCTTGGATGACATCATTTTAAGGTACCTTCATTCGTCGATAGTCCGTCGGAAGAAGAGGATGTTCCGCGTCAAATGTCTTGAAGATGGACCCGCTCCGCACCGGAAGGATGAAGATAGAAGATGCCGTCTGGAGGACCACTTATGCTGGCTTCCTTGAGGACATCTTGCCGTTTGGATGAAGACTTCTCCCGGTAAGTGAATCTTCGTGGGCTAGTGTTAGGATTTTTTTTTAAGGGTGCATTGGGTGGGTTTATTTTTTAGGTTAGGGCTTTGGGCCTGCAATAGAGCTAAATGCCCTTTTAAGGGCAATGCCCATCCAAATGCCCTTTTCAGGGCAATGGGGAGCTTAGTTTTTTTTTAGTTAGGCTTCTATTTGGGGGGTTGGTTGTGTGGGTAGTGGGTTTTAATGTTGGGGGTTGTTTGCATTTATTTTTAAAGGTTAAAGAGCTGATTTCTTTGGGGCAATGTCCTGCAAAAAGCCCTTTTAAGGGCTATTGGTCGTTTAGTTTAGGCTAGGGTTTTTTTTTATTTTGGGGGGGCTTTTTTATTTTGATAGGGCTATTAGATTAGGTGTAATTAGTTTAAAGATCTGTAAATTGTTTTTTATTTTCTGTAATTTAGTGGGGGGTTTTGTGATTTAGCTAAGTTAATTTAATTTATTTAATTGTATTTAATTTAGGTAATTTATTTAATTGTAGTGTAGTGTTAGGTGTTATTGTAACTTAGGTTAGGTTTTATTTGTCAGGTAAATTTGTATTTATTTTTTGCTGTTGAATCGATTTGGTTACACTTTGTAGAGAGAGGTGCACCAGGTGGGAGTGCAATAGATCTGCATAGACCTAGCTCCTGGACAACCTATGGTCTTGAACACTGTTTTTTGTTTCCTAGAGAAAAAAAATATCTTCCTTTCATATGGTAGCCTATCCAAATAGCAGAACACTTTACTTCACACAAGTATTATATTTAGACAATGCTGGCAAACCATCTACTTCAAGTTTCATTGTTTAAAAAATGCTTCCTGACAATGGTTACTTAAAATGGTTATTGTTTTATTGGTAACAATGTAATCTCATTCCAGCAGCACTTGTTTTCATAAAATGACAAGATGAAATGTGTCTGGTGTCAAACAATATAATAATATCTTCATGAAAGGTTTGTTGATTATGATAAGTAAAGTAGCAGAATATATTTACAATGCTGCATTAATAGAAGTCAGTGATTAAATACTGTCTGGGCAGTTCGACATCAGAGAATCCGGCAAAGCATGTCTATTTGTAAGTTTCCAAGATCAAACCTAGTAAAATGGATGCAGAAGTGACCTATGTTGACATGTTTTATTTATTTTCAAGAGTGTGTTTTGATTTTTATTATTAAACTAAAGCAAGTAATTTGCTATCTTTAAAACGTACACGTTTAAGGGATATAAAAGTTCGAAAAAAAGAAAATGTTTTAATGTCATAGCATTTAATGATTGTGAACTGCTTGTGCAATGCTGCCCCCTGCAGATTTGCAGCCAATCGGCCACTAGCAGGAGGTGTCAATCAGCCCGATCATATAGGATGGGGCGGATTGATGTCCGCAGCCTCAGAGCAGGCGGACAAGTTATGGAGCAGCGGTCTTTAGACCACTGCTTCATAACTGCTGTTTCCAACGAGCCTTAAGGCTCGCACAGAAACAGGGGCATCAAGCTCCATTCGAGATTGAGATTGAGAAACCCCCACCTTGAAGATTCCTAGTTAATTTTGCCTCACATATTCTTCACATCCATAGGCCAGGGACATAAGGAGACTGGATGCATCCTCACTAGGCAGCCAGGGATCATTTATTTAAAAAAACACTAAAAATAAAAATGGTGAGGAAAGGTATAATAGTTACCATAGAAGAACCACTTAATATTTGTCATCAACCTAGATACTTTAGGCCTAGACAAAGAACCAACTAGTCTAGGCCAAAATCCACCCTTTCTACAACATAATTTTGTTATTAATCATTTAAGGGGTCAGTAAACATCTTGAGAATGTAATATAAAATTCTTAAAGGGATATTAAACAGTGTTCCTTTAGTAAAAGCCCCTGCCTTCAGAGAGATGAGAGCTAACATGTTTTGAACTTATGTTGCTTTCTGACTCTTCTAAGCATAGGCAAAACTAACTTCCTGTTTCTCTTGCAGTAACTGAACACTATGGGCTAGATTACAAGTGGAGCGCTAAATATTGCTTGCGTGCAAGCTATATTAGCAATCCACTTCCTAATACTAGCGCACCATAATCGTGTGCTTGTATTACAAGTGAATCTTAATGTGAACGTGAGCTTGTGCTCGCATTGCGCTCACGAGAGCGTGTTTCTATAGTCCATCAGAGACGGCACCAGAACCTTGTGCAGAGAAGGGGGTAAGTAGTGCAGCGATGGGCAGCATTTTTAAATATATATGTATATGAATATATACATATACTGTATATTTATGTGCTAATATGTTTATATACACAAATTAACACATAAATATATATGTATATAAGCATATACATATATATTTACATTGCAACACACAGTTCCCATAGACCGCAATGTAAAGGCACTTTTCAGTGCTGTTTTTTTTTCCGGACACCACACTCTGACCAACTTTAAAGCCCCAATACTGCCTAGTACAGTTTTTCTTAAATTAAAAAAAAATGCTAGATTTTTTTGTTTTAATAAAAAACTATAATGCCCCCTATTTTGAGGGCATTTGGGGTGCTTTTAGAAAATTAACCAGACATTGGATCTCTGGTTATTTTTTTGAGTGTTAATTGCTACCAGGTTCTCGCGTTATCAATAACCAGCCACTTGTAATGGCTGGTTAATTATCGTGGTCCCGCAAACGGGCAAATTTAGCGCTACACTTTTAAAATAGCCCTAAGCCAGCTCAAATTACTCTAGAAGATTTATTACCTCAAGCCAGATATGCCTTCCTGTAGAGACCCCAGTCCCTTTATAGGGCTGTAATGGAAATAATAGACAATGCACAAATGAAATTTGAAAGGAAAAAAAAAGTCATTTTAAAAAGATGAATAATACATATTGCAATGATTTTAATTAACTATAACCCACTGCTTAGTGCTTTTTTATTACAAAAGTGAAACAGACGGTTTTATATCCCTTTAATTATGCATAGTAGAAACAACTACACAATATACTTTCATTATTTATATTTCCTTTTATTTAAGTCTGAATAGTATGGATATTCCAGTCCTGAAAACTTAAAGTGAATGTCAAGTTTGATGAATCAGTGCCCGGTTTTTAAAAACCCTATTAAAAACAGGGGCACTTTCATTCATCAAACTACATTTAACTCGTTTTGTTAAAATACTTACCTTTTAATCTTGAAAGCCGCTCCAGCGCTTCCCCCGCCCGTCTCAAGCCTCTTCATATGTCAAAAATTATAAATCGGCTTCCTCCAATAACGGCGTTGCCTCAGGCAATGATTCGCCTGGGGGGAAGCCGTGATTGGAGGATGCCGTATACGTCATTGCTGATGTATGAAGTGATGAGCAGCAGGAGGGGGAATCGCTGGAGCGGCTTTTAAGATTAAGGTAAGTATTATAACAAAACAAGTGAAAAGGAAAGTTTGATGAATAAAAGTGCCCCTGTTTTTAATAGGATTTTTAAAATCCGGGCTCTGATTCATCAAACCTGACATTCACTTTAAAGAGCACATGGCATGCTTTAGAAGGCCAACCTTGCCCATATATCTTTATCTCATTTACAGTCTATTATCTTATCCATTATCAAGCCAAACAATGGAGACTGTTAAAATGATAGCAGCAAGCCCTATCATCTCCATTCTCTAGTCCAGATGGTCTATTCCAAACAAGTAGGTGGGAGGAGTTTGACCATTGAAAAACAATTGCGGCAGACAAGTTGTCCCTTTAAATAGGTTTTACTCCTTCTGATTGGATGTATATGATTATAAACAATTAGTCAAGTGACAATGAGTGGTGCTGTGAAATTACTTAGGATCTGGGTAAAGTCTGTTTACTTACTTACTTTATTTATTGCTTATTTGTAGTTATTTTAAAAAAATAAAAAAAATAATTATATAAATTTAAAGTGAAAAAGTAAGGGCCAGATTGCCAGTGAAGCGCTATCGTTAGCACGAGGAGCATAAATGCAATTGTGAGGTTGCAGTGCTCTTTACGCTCAAATCCATATTACAAGTGGCTCACTTTTTAAATTTCTTTGCGCAAAAAAGTGATAATTTACACTCCCCATATTTTCTATGGGCGTCCGCTCGTATTACAAATTGAAAGTAAATGTGATCGCTCGACCACAATCCCATTTAACGCTCACACTTTTTACACTACCTGAAAGGTACACCCCTATAGCAAAGTAACCCACTACACTATTAACTCCTAAACCTCCACACACCACATTGCAAAGTAACCCACTACACTATTAACCCCTAAACTGCCACACACCCCAATGCAAAGTAACCCACTATGGTAAAAAACCCTAAACCACCACATCCCTATTGCAAAGTAGCCCACTATACTATTTACCCCTAAGCAGTCACAACCCCTACCAGAAAGTAACCTATTCCGCCTCTGATGAAGCGCATTTGTTTTTGACTGTCTACCTTCCAACCCGTTTGGCACAGCCAAATAAACTGAGCAATATTTAAGCTTTTGGCTTCCGTCTTTTTCCGTGCTTCTAAGTATACTGCTCAAAACTAACAAACCTAAGATAACAAAAAAAAAAATTAACATTAAAAAAATAAATAAAACTACCATAATAAAAAAGAAAAAACCTACAATTACAAAAACCAACAAAAATAAAAAAAGAGTTACACCTATTCTAAAACATCACTTCAAAAAAAAAACACTCAAAAATAAAAAACCTATATTAACACTAAACTACAGAAATAGTCATTAATAGGGCCTTTTGTAGAGCATTGGTTAAAGTGTCAGCCCCCAAAAAAGGCCATCTAAAGAAAAACTACTCTACAAATTGCCCTGAAAAGGACATTTGGCTGGGCATTGCCCTTATAAGGGCATTTAGCTCTTTTGCTGGCCATAAAAAAAACACCCCAAAAAAATCCAAAGATGGTACTCACCAAAGATGAATCTGGGTGGTGGTGCTCCATCTTCATCCTGGCTGGTCACCACATGAAGAGGATGTCGGGGACGGTAGATAAGAAGATGGATAAAGATTGTCCCCGGGTTGAAGAATTGAAGATTTCTGCTGGGATGAAGAATGGAAGATTTCCAACGGGATGAAGATAAGAAGAATTGCTGCTGGGATGAAGATAAGAAGAATGCTCCTGGGATGAAGATAAGAAGATTGCTGCTGGGATGAAGATAAGAAGATTGTTGCTGGGATGAAGATGGGCCGCCGTCAGGATGAAGATGGGCCGCGGTCAGGATGAAGATGGGTCGCCATCAGGATGAAGATGGGCCGCCGTGAGGATGTAGATGGAGCGTTCCCACCTGGATTCATCTTTGGTGTTAGTTTTTTTTGTGTGTTTTTTTTTAGTTTAAGGTTTGGTTTTTTATAGGCAGCAAAAGAGCTAAATGCTCTTTTAAGGGCAATGCTAAGCCCAAAGGCCTTTTCAGTTTTTTCTTATTTTTTTGTAATGGTAGTTTTTGTTGTTTTGTTTTCAGTAATGTTAGGTTTGTTAGTTTTAAGATAAGGTTAAGTTATTTATTTTTAAAAATACCTGTTACACTATGCAAGCGTAACTCTAGGGGGCGCTAGAAGAAATATATAATTTTTAAAAATATACATTTTAAAAAAAGGCCAACCAAGGCCTAATATAAATATAGATGTATTACAACAATCTGTAGGATAATACTGAAGTATAGTAAAAACAATAAACACTATAAAAATAATATAAAATGATCAGATAATAATGTATAAAGACAAAATAATAATGACAATTACAGAAAAAATGAGACATGGACTCTCATCAAATGTGATGTGATGAGATCAATATAAACAGAAAATGCAGCTTAAAACAATATATAATAAATAAATAGTATTAAGTCTCTAATAAGTTCTTATCTGTATATGATATTGATGCTCAGACAGTCCCAAGATTAGGAGGGCACTTCAGAGGTTTATTAGTCCTCCTGGGTAGCACATATATAAGATTCTCCCTTAGATCCAGAAGTCAGCTCCTTGTCACAAAACCAGTCTGGGTAAATACTCTCTCTGTGCAAAGAAAATCACAAAGACAAGGGCGCCTCCTCGTGTGATCTGTATTCACCTTTTTTACATTTGTCCAAACTGTATCACACGAGGAGGCGCCCTTGTCTTTGTGATTTTCTTTGCACAGAGAGAGTATTTATTTTTAAAGGCAAGGTCAGTTTTTTATTTTTTAAGGTATTTTATTTTTTAAAGGTTCTGTTTTTTTACAGGTAAGGTTAGTCTGTTTTGGGGTAACTTAGGGGGTGTTAGGTTAGGGGATTCAGATGTTATTAGGTTACTTTGCCATGGGGTTGTGGCAGTTTAGGGGTTAATAGTATAGTGGGTTACTTTGCATTGTAGGTGTGCATTGGTCTAGGGGTTAATAGTGGGTTACTGTGTGATAGGGGTTGCGGTTGCGTAGGGATTTATAGTGTAGTGGGATACTTTTCAATGGGGGTTGTGGTGGTTTAGGGGTTAATAGTGTAGTGTATTACTTTGCAATGGGGGGTTGTGGCGTTTGAGAGGTTAATAGAGTAGTGTGGACTTTGCAATGGGGGTTGTGGCATTTTAGATATTAATAGTGTAGTGGGTACTTTGCAGTAGGCTATGTGGTGGGTTAGGAGTTATTAGAGTAGGGGACTTATGGTGAGTCAGATTAGCACGTGAGTATAGGTGTTTTTTTCTACTTTTCTCTCTACAGTGAAGTCAATGGAAGAGTACATTAATGTGGTTGGGATATTGTAACTTCTGCTCTTCGCATGTGTTGGTTTAGCATGCAAGCAAAAAAGATTTACTTTCAACTTGTCATACATGCGCTACCCAACACATGCAAAGAGCAGAAGTTAAGCGGCATCAGCATGCGAGCGCAAGCAGTAATTACTGCTCCACTTATAATCTACCTCTAAATATGTTTTATATATAAGTTATATGAGTAGAATGACTGACTATTCAAGACTGAGATCTAATTATTACAGGCAATCAGAGAAGAAGGATAGGATCCAGCTTTATGCAAATAAAATCCATCTTTATTGGCAAAGTTAAAACGCCAGGAGTGGCTCAGCGAACAGCATACATAGATAGTAAGCAAAAACCAGTGTGTGAGCGTGACACCACGGCTTACATCTGTTGTGAAACCCGGGTGAAGCAAGAGCACCGCCCCCCTACCGGAGATCCTGCAACGTCACAAACAGACATTGCAGTGCACCTGTGTTTAGCCTGAAGCGCTGCTGGAGATTCTCACAGTTTGCCGGTTGGTTTGGAGCGGATAGCCCACCGATTTGATTTCGGTTTGACCACGGAGGTCCCCCGGCATCCTTTAATTCCAGTCTGAGGTACTGCACGACATATACAGATTCCGGGGGCGGTTAGGCTCCTTAAGGGTAAGTCCCGCACACAACAGTATTCACCTGTATGCACCCTGCACTTGCACTTACATATTGCATATTAGAAGAGGACTTCCCACATCTCTCTATATCATCTAATTATTACAGTCAGGTTCTACATAACCAAATCCAATTACAAGTGCACTTGCATTGCATTGTAAATAATTTAATATGCTTTCACTTTTTTCATTACAAATGTGCTTTAACATAAACCGGTAAAATGGAATACAATTCTATTAAATTAATATATATTATTGAGTCTTAAGAAAAGAAAAAAAAATTATCATGGAAATTCCAAGTGATTTAAATCAGCGTTTTTCATTAGCAGGGATAGCTCCCTACATTCTTGTTTAAAATACTGGGAAACGATAGAAAATAGATTTGGATTTACCAATGGACATTAGGTTTCCACAAGGTTTGAATTTAGAATAAGGCATTTTTTATCATAATAATAATTTGCTTAATATTTATTTAGGTACATGTTTCAATTGTGAGCTTTATTTGCCTCTGTTTTTTATATTTATTTTAGACTTTATGAGTAGTTTTGTATTTAGTGTATGCCATATGGGGAGCAGTTATGAAGAGGTTAATCATCAAAATGTAAGGTTACCTGGATCTACATAAATCCCTCCCCCTTAACTATTATAGGTTATAAAAACTTTAAATGGCTTTTTTTACTGGTGTTATTTTACCTTTATTTAAAGGGACATTATAAACTAGTTCTTTCTTTGTATAATTGTTTTGTAGATGATCCATTTATATAGCCCATCTGGGTGTGTTTTTGTAAAAATGTATAGTTTTGCTTATTTTTAAATAACATTGTGCTGAGTTTCAGACTCCTAACAAAGCCCCTAACTTTTAGATCTATACTGATGTATACAGACTTCAGACTGCTTCTGTTTGTATAATGGATTTTTTCATATGCAGGGGAGGGGGGGGGTTCTTTTTTCTTCAAATGCATGTGCCTTATTTTAATGATTAAAGATAAACTTTTTTATAAATATTTTTTTTTTGCAATTGAATCTCCCTTTAAACTTCTAATATGCAACCACACACACACAAAATGCTTACTTCCGGCAAAGTTTACACTTGAGCGAAAAATGGCACGCCACTTGTAATCTAGCTCTATATTGGGTGTGCTGAATGGAGAGCAGCAGGGGCTGTTCAGCTTGGTAATGGAATGGCAGGGGGAAAAAGTATAAAACAGCACATACAAAATTATTAGAGGTTGATTTATCAAAGTAATCCCCCCCCCGAAATTGCACCCAAAACTATGCATACGACACTATCTCCATATTTATGTAAGCAAGCTGCGCCTATAATTGCCCAAACCTGACAGAAAGCTCTTCGCACTCTGCTCGCATTCGCCTAGGCACACGGGCGCTCTACCGAAAGTGGTAAACTCTTGTGGATAAGGCCCTTTCCTCATGAGTAAAGTGATAACATTGATAAGCCCTCTTGCAGTCATTTATATTCCTTGAGATTATTTAAAAAGACCAGAGATAACATAGTTGTGTGATCTTTTATCCTTACATCCCTATTTGAATTAGTAAGACATTCATCTTTGCGTCTGTAATAGCTGCAGAATACCCTAATGCCCTATATTCAGATTGGGTAAATGCATTAAATCATATATATAAGAGGTGTGTTTGCATGCTTTTTACAGATGTAAGCAAAGGCAACATAAGAAGCCAATGGAAACATCAAAAATTTAATTATTGTCGTTGACTGCATCACAAATTTAATAATAAATTGTTTCATTATTTAATTTACAACACTGAGTTTCCATTGCTGTAGTAAATTGTGTAAACTTGTGGAAGCAACACGTATCTCAATTAAAGTATATGAAGATGTGATTTGCTTTAGACCACATGAAGTTGAAGGAATATCTTTTGCTGATAATTTTAACCGTTTTTCTTCTAGAATTGATGGATTTGAACCCTTTATTGGTTAAAAGCTAAAAGAAATTAGGTAAAATAAGTAGCTTACAGGGAGAAATATTAAATAGTATGAGATTTAATATAAAATATTTAATTATATGTTGTTCAAAAGCATTATAATATACTTTCATTATTTACTTTGTTCCCTTTTCCTGTAATTCAACTCTAAAAATTGTTTGTTTTCTAAATTCCACTGAGTTTCTATAAAGTAATGAGTGCCGCCATGTTTGAACTTAAGTTGCCCCTTATCGGTTCTCCCTGCTGAATACAGTTAGGGTCAGATATAAAACAAGCAATAAAAAGATACTGTTCAAACAAGGCTCTAAAAAGCATTACACACAGCTTTGTTTGCACAAAGATAAATAGAAAACTAGTTCAAACATGGTGACACCCACTACTTTATAGAAACTAAAGTATTTTATAGAAACTAAACATTTTCACTGATATTTTCAATATTTAAATAACTAAAGTAATTGTCAAAAAATACATCTAAATATAATTCTAAGGCTAATCTTTGCGTTGAACAAATCATTATGTCTACCATGTATTTACTGCTTAATATTCCTTTAAAAAACAGGTGAAATGGGTGACTTAAAATATAGCATTAGAAAAGAAACATGAGAAGTTCCAGAAGTATTAATTTGCTCAGTTTGTCCCATGGAAATGATGCCCACTTGCTGGACAAACAAGAAGGTAATTTTTTTATTTATATGTGTATATCTACTGTTTATATGGTTAAAAACAAAAAAGCAAAGGATTTAGTGTTGGGCAGACTAAGATGAGGGTAGGGAGAAGCCTCCAAATAAGCAAATATTTGTAAAAAAAACCCCATAAATCTGGTATTTATGGTTGTCATGACTCACTCTACTGTAAAATTATCTGCACAGATTGTGTATATGTTCTGTTGTTTGATTATGATGTCTGATTTATTAGGCATTCAACTCATCCTCCTTACCTTGTTTATCCCACTGTTAGCTGATGCAATTTAGCCAGATTCAATTTTCCATTATAACTCCGCTTAAAGGGACATGAAACCAACATTTTTCTTTCATGATTCAGATAATTTTAAACAATTCATACAATTTTGAACAACTTTCCAATTTACTTCTATTATCTAATTTGCTCCATTATTTAGGTATCCTTTGTTGAAAAGCATAGCTAGATAGGCTCAGCACCTGGGTGGTAGTTTGACACTCCTCCAAACTGCAATTGCCCAGCTTGCCATGTTACAATGAGTTCAGTGTCTCCTGTTCCTGAATGCTGTTATTCAGCTTCTTGGATCTGTCAGTATCCTGCAACCTTACATCCTGATTCTGACATTATTTGCTGCTCCCAACCCAACTCCTTGCTGTCCTTAAAGGGATGGTAAACTCAGTATAGGGTGAATATGTTATAGGTATTATCAAATCGTATTAAACTGTCTCCTTAAATTTCGCTATAAACATGAAATAGCCATTTACTTACAATTTCAAAATCAATAATCTATCCGTTCTGTTAAATCGCCAGCCCACCGTGACGTCACATGGATTTACCCTGCCTGTGTCCAATCCTCTATCCAGTCGCTAGACAGGCTCTATGCATTACAAATTATGCGCATGCGCCCTAACGATAATTCCGACGATCCTAACAACCAATCAACTTCATCAAAATACGTCTAAGAATTTGCGCGTGCACGGTCGATTTCACGCATGCGTCTTCTGTTTTTTTTTCACACGGCACTCTCGGCACTCGAAAGTAAGCACTGTATTGTATACTATTATTTTACGATACATTCCTTACTTGGAGTAGTGCCAGTAAGTACATCATACTAATTTCGATTGTCAATATGTTTGTTTCCCAAATGAAATGTCAGACCTAATTTGCCAATAGAATTTGAAGGAAGAATTAGATTACATAGAAATATAATTATAATAAGATATCTAACTTAGACATATTTGAACATTGTGTTTACAGATTGATAGAAATGTTGATGAAATAAAAATTTTTATGTACATAGCTAGTACGTTTTGAATAAACGATTTGGAATACTTTTATGTAGATAATCGATCATAATTTGAGAATAAAAAGTAATTGATCTTATAAAAATACTATCTTTGAGAAACAAAAATATTATTTGGCAAAATAATAACCTTTGTAAGGATCGCTCGCACACCCGCTAGACACCAAATGATCATTCACACTTAGAAAAGTAAACATTGAATGTCACGAGTCAATGTTTACTTCCTAGACGTCATGCAAATGAATGCACATGCGTCAACAATTAGAATCTCATGAACGAGCAATGAGGGTGACGTAAGGAGAGAGTGGAGAGAGGACTAAGGACAGAGTGTGGTTACGGGCATGTAAGAGGGGCGGAGCGAGGCGGGGAGATGCGGAGCAAACAGCTTACAAAAGATTAGGAAAATTGTTTAGAAATTAAATACTAAATTAAAAAAATAACAATGCGGTTTGATCATACATACCTATAGCAGTGTAAATATGCAATTGATAAGTAAAAGAGTTTACCATCACTTTAATGTGCGTATGTCATGATCCTAACACCTGGTGTATCACTTTAAGGATTTCCTCACCTTCTCATGTCCGCTATTTAAGGCCCTCCCACTTACCTCTCATTGCTAGATTAATGTGGAAACATGTCCTCCTAGCACCTCTACGTTATATCATAGCCAACAAGCATCTATCTGTATTAACTGCTGTGTCTCTGGCATACCAACCTGAACTTAGGCAGCTCTCATCACGCTTCCAGGAGAATATCACACAGCCTCCTAATATCGGGTGACGTCATCAGCTACGGCCCAATCTCTCTGTTCCGTGCAGAGATTGCAAGCAGTCAGGTTGTATGTTTACTGCTTCTGAGCTGTTTCGAGTTATTGTCCCTAGTAAGTTATATGCATAGACTTTTACTACTCTGTCTGCAATCTGTTGTTAAGTGATTCTGTTTATTACATTGCTCCATTTACATAGTTGCTATAGCCTCTCTCACAGTCTAAAGAAATACCTTAATGATTTATCGCATCAAATCTGCTACTCATTATCTTGCCAAAGTTTAGCTTGTCTCTCATTGGTTGTATGCACTGACACTGAATACCTGGCAATAACAAGTCACAGAGTTAACATCTAGCATCGTCCTGTTGCTGTTAACTCTGTGTCACAAACAACACCTAGACAGTTCACTTTACTGTTGACAACTTGTTGTATACGCTACAAGCTTATCAGAATATAAAATTGCAGCAACTCTACCTGTTACAAAATTATTACAGGAAGATTCCAGGCCAGCCGTGACAGCGTGTGGGTGTGCAAATACATTTTGGTATTGAACTCCATGATGACTGCTTGTAAGATAAGCAAATTGTTCCAAACTAAACTACCTGTGCATTGATATATTATTATATTGATTTCATTTGTTTTATGCCTTGCTACCTTTGTATTATGAAATGAAGACACATTTCACAGTACATTTAGAAGCTGTAAAATGCTTTGCCCTCATATCCACGATACACTGTAAACCAGCATAACTACAATATGCACAAATGAGTAACAAAAGCAGGCAGTCTCTTAACATCAATAGATGAATGTGAGAGAATCAATTTGTTTCTCTCTAAGGGACCTTTGACAAGAACTTGACAATTGCTCTATGGGGAAGAACTTCAATTTTCCATTGTATGTGTGTTCATGCTATTACCGACTTCAAGTTTAAGCTAACATTTTCCAGTGATAAAAAGTTTTACAAAACAGGCAACTTCTTAGTGGTGTACCTTACAAGGATATTAAACTCAAAATTGAATTCCCAGAAAAGGCCTAGATAACAAGTGGAGCTCTATTGTGAGTTAACTATATTTTTGTGCTCATATTACAAGTAAAAAGTAATATTTTAGCTCTCCAGCTAAAGCACAGTGTGTGCTATCATCTGGATGTTGGATAGCACAGGTGTGCTAAATCCCTCACATAATAGACTTAAAATCTCATGTGCAAAGCAGAAGGTATGCTAATCTGAAGGTGCTCTAAGCCAATGGTCAAATAGTGGAGTACTTTACTAACATTTTTGATTGAGATATAAGTTTAACACTACAAACATGCACATATATATCAACACACACATATATACAGTATATCTATATATCTATATCTATATATATATATATATATATATATATATATATATATATATATATATATATTTATATAAACACACACACATACATACACATATATATGTACACACAAAACATAAATACACATATATATACGTACACACACATACACATATATATGTACACACACATACATACACATATATGTACACACACATACATACACATATATATATATATACACACACACATACATACACATATATATGTACACATAAACATACATACGCATATATATGTGTACACACACATACATACACATATATATGTACACACACATACATACACATATATATGTACACACACATACATACATACACATATATATGTACACACACATACATACATACATACACATATATATGTACACACACATACATACATACACATATATATGTACACACACATACATACACCTATATATGTACACACACACACATACATACACATATATATGTACACACACATACATACATACATACATACACATATATATGTACACACATACATACATACACATATATATGTACACACACATACATACACATATATATGTACACACACATACATACACATATATATGTACACACACACATACATACACATATATATGTACACACACATACATACACATATATATGTACACACACATACATACACATATATATGTACACACACACATACATACACATATATATGTACACACACATACATACACATATATATGTACACACATACATACATACACATATATATGTACACACACACACATACATACACATATATATGTACACACACATACATACACATATATATGTACACACACATACATACACATATATATGTGCACACACATACATACATACACATATATATGTACACACACATACATACACATATATATGTACACACACATACATACATACATACACATATATATGTGCACACACACATCACAAATATATATGTACACACAAACATAAATACATATATATATTTATATGTACACACACATACATACACATAGACATATATTTTGCATTTACTATGTTTATATATATATATATCTATATGCGTATGCTCTAGTCTTAATGACGCTATTATGTGTTGTGTTCAACTCACCACTTGTAATGAGTGATAATAGCCCACCCTGCACTACATTTTGAAAATATAATGCAAAAGAAAAATGTTTGCCGGGCTTATATTCTTTGGTAAATAGTTTTTACCATTAAGTTGTAATACCAGATTGTGTGCTGTTCTATTGATTGCGCTCCACTTGTAATCTAGGTCAAAATGTTTAATAAAGCAAAGTGACAACATTTTGCAGTGTACTTTTATTGTCATACTGCCTGTTTTTTCTGTAATTTATATTTGAAAATTGCACTTTGTCCACTGCCCCCCCTCTGAGAGGCTTTAGACCCTGACCCTCCAACAATGCACAGTGACTGCTTGATGTGTGACAGTGCAGGAACTCATTCATACCTCACAACCATCCTGTATCCTGTGGAATTGTCATGGATGGAAGGTCTAGCCTGATTTTTAAGGTACTTCTTGAGTCATGCCCATGAACTCACCAATGATGCCAACAACTTACCCAGCGATGCCCACACACCACCTCTCTCCTCTGATGCAGCCCACAAAATGCCAGTGAGGCAATGCCCACACACTCTTTAACCTTCCCCAGCCTCTAAAGAGTCTTTTCAAGGGGTGTGTCCTTGGACAAACAAACCTTTTTTTATTTTGCTATCAAAACACAAAATGTATTTAAAATGTATTTTGTATTATATTTTGCAATGCAATGATTCATTCATAGAGTGAGTATAACTATAAGTCAATAATATTTTCCATTTATAGCACTGTACAGTGATATTTTAATAATTTTTTGACTATTCACATGGTATTTTTTTCCAAGTTAGTATGCGTGTTCAATGTACATATTAATAAACCACACAGAAATCAGTTTCTAACTTATGAAACTTCTATGCAACAGACAACAGGAGATCAACATGTTCAGTGTGATGAAGTGTTAAGATATTTAAAAAATATAAATGATAAAATTATAGAAAATTAAATAGTTAGACGATAACAACTTCAAAACATTGGGCCAGATTACAAGTGGAGCAAAAACATTTGTGCGCAAGCGATATCAGGTATCCACAGATGCAAGTTAAAGGGACATGATACCCAAACGTTGAAACACTTGAAAGTGATCCAGCATAACTGTAACAAGCTGACTAGAAAATATCACCTGAACATCTCTATGTAAAAAAGTAAGATATATTTACAATTATGCTGCATCACTTTCAAATGATTTAGCATATGAGTATTGTGTCCCTTTAAGGCTTTACTATGCAAAGCAGAAGCCATACATCAACACTGTCCAGAAGCACCTCTGACTTCTCTTGGCTCGGTCTCATCTGAGATGGACAGTAGCACAGTTGAATCTTGTTTTAAATTCCGATGAGTCAACATTTCAAATAGTTTTTGGAAAAAAAAGCCGTTGTGTTCTCCAAGCCAAAGAGGAAAAGGACCATCCAAGCTGTTATCATTGTCAGGTCCAAAAGCCAGCTCTGTCATGGTGTGGGAGTCTGTCAGTGCCCATGGCATCGGTAACTTAAACATCTGTGAGGGCACCATTAATGCAGAAAGAAATGTATACATTTTGGAGCAACATATGCTGTCATCCAGACATCGTCTATCAAGGGACGTCCCTGCATTTTTCACCAGGACAACGCCAAACAACATTCTGCCTGGATTACAAGCGCATGGTTGCGTAAGCAGAGTGCGGGTGCTAGCATGGCCTGTCTGCAGTCCTGACCTGTCTCCGATTGAGAATGTGTGGCGCATTATGAAGCACAAAATAAGGCAATGAAGGCCCCGTACAGTTGCGCAGCTGAAGACAAGCATAATGGATGAATGGGGGGAAATTCCACTTTCTAAACTTAACCAACTGGTGTCGTAGGTGACCAAACGCTTAATAAGTGTTATTAAAAGAAAAGGTGATGTTACTCAGTGGTAAACAGTCGACTGTCCCAACTTTTTTAGAACATGTTGAAGTCACCAGATTTGAAATAAGTGTATATTTTCAAAAATACATTAAATTCACAAAGTAAAACATCAAATAATAATGTGTTAATAATGTGTTTTCAATACAGTACAGGGTGAATTGAATTTTCAAACCACTCTTTTTGTTTGTTTTTTGCATTTTCCATACTGTCCCAACTTTTTCGGAATTGGGGTTGAATTATTTATATGTTTGTTCATATGTGTGTGTGTGTGTATATATATATATATATATATATATATATATATATATAGATAGTGTGTGTATATATATATTTACAGACATATATATACACATAAATACATGTGTATACTTATATAGACATACTGTATATATAAGTGCTTTGGAGCCCTATGCAATTAAAGGGCCACCAAACCCAATTTTTTTCTTTTGTGATTCAGATAGAGCATGCAATTTTAAGCAACTTTCTAATTTATAGAAAAGAAAAAAGACAGATGCGCCACATGGCCCAATATTGTTTGTTCCACACAATATGTATAATAAACTGTGCTAAATCAAACTAACAATCTTAGAAGCACTACAAATAGTGCAGTGGAAGCAGTCTGGGATCTATAACAGTCACCCAGCAGACCGACCTCTTGGGTGGAGAAGGATAATCTGTAGTACAAGGATACAAAAAGACACAGAGGTGCCTATATGGCCTAGTACAGTTTGGACCCAGAGAACAGTGGTATATATGTTAAGAAATATACTCACATTTGGTGTAGCATATCCAGTGATGCTAGTCAGGCAGGAAGGGATCAATACAGTCACCCAACAGACTATAACAAGGAAAACCGCAACAAGCAAAGCACCAGGGTATCCAGTAGACCAAATAATGATCCAAAAAATAACACAATAGCAAGTGTTTTTGTATAAAAGTAATAAACTTTACTTAAAAATGGTTAAAAACAAGCGACGCGTTTCTCAGCAACAAGCTGTTTCATCAGGTGTATAATATATGACAATTCAAACTGACAAATTAATACAAACTCATAATGGTGAATAAAATTATATTTCATGGTTGCTGTCAGTTTGAATTGTATTGCTTGTCATCTAATATATTGAATGCTGATAGGCTCTATCATGAAGGAGTTGCCTTTTGCCACTCCCCCAACATGTGTGGTCAATTAAGTTGATACAAATGTTTGTTATATATAGCAAGTGTTTTTTGTCATATTTTATAAGCCTGATGAAACAGCTTGTTGCTGAGAAACGCGTCGCTTATTTTTATCCATTTTTAAGTAAAGTTTATTACTTTTATACAAAAACACTTGCTATTGTGTTATTTGTTGGATCATTATTTGGTCTACTGGATATCCTGGTGCTTTGCTTGTTGCGGTTTGCCTTGTTATAGTCTGTTGGGTGACTGTATTGATCCCTTCCTGCCTGACTAGCATCACTGGAGATGCTACACCAAATGTGAGTATATTTCTTAACATATATACCACTGTTCTCTGGGTCCAAACTGTACTAGGCCATATAGGCACCTCTGTGTCTTTTTGTATCCTTGTACTACAGAATATCCTTCTCCACCCAAGAGGTCGGTCTGCTGGGTGACTGTTATAGATCCCAGACTGCTTCCACTGCACTATTTGTAGTGCTTCTAAGATTGTGAGTTTGATTTAGCACAGCCTTATTATACATATCTAACTTTCTAATTTACTCCTATTATCAATTTTTCTTCGTTCTCTTGCTATCTTTATTTTAAAAAGAAGGCATCTAAGCTAAGGAGCCAGACAATTTTTGGTTCAGACCCTGGACAGCACTTGCTGATTGGTGGATAAATTCACCCACCAATCAGCAAGAACAACCCAGGTTGTTCACCAAAAATGGGCTGGCATGTAAACTTACATTCTTGCTTTTCAAATAAAGATACCAACAGAATGAATAAAATTTGATAGTAGGAGTAAATTAGAAAGTTGCTTATAATTGCATGCTCTATCTGAATCAAGAAAAAAAAATTGGGTTTAGTGTCCCTTTAAGAAGATGAAAACATGTAAAAGCATATTTCTGCAATATTCATATTTAACCCCTAATGATTAACGACGTGCAGGGTACGGCCTCACATAAAATACAGTTAACGACCGAGGACGTACCCTGCACGTTGTTGGTCTTGGAAAGCGGTGGAAGCAATCCTGATCGCTTCCAGACGCTTTCCGGTTATTGCAGTGATGCTTCGATATCAAGGCATCCTGCAATAACCATTTTTAGCCCTCTGGTGCAGAGAGAGACACTCTGTGGCCCTCTCTGCACCGGACATCGATGGCCGGTATCGTTGGTGGGTGGGAGGCAGGTGTGTGGTCATCGTTGCCTTAAGTAGGAAGTGGGGGCCAGGATTGAAGGCACGCACGGACGCACGCGCGTGCATGGGGGCGGCGGGCGGGTGCGTGCATGGAGAGGGTGGGAACGGCTAAACTACGGAAAAATTGAGTAGCTAGAAGTGGGAGAGAGGGGTGAGGGAATTGATTAAAATTACATCTAAGTGATCTGGGAGGAGGTGGGGGTTGTCTTTGGGGGGGAAGCTACACTACGGCAACCATAAAAAAATAAATTTAAAAAAAAATCTATCTTTTGGTAAACTGGGTACTGGCAGACAGCTGCCAGTACCCAAGATGGCTCCTAATAAGGTAGAGAGGGAGGGTTAGAGAGCTGTTTGGGGGGGGGGGTCAGGGAGGTTGGGGGCTAAGAGGGGATCCTACACAGCAGCATATGTAAATATGCTTTAAAAAAAAAAGAATAAATATACCTTTTTATTTTAGTACTGGCAGATTTTCTGCCAGTACTTAAGATGGCGGGGACAATTGTGGGGTGAGGGAGGGAAGAGAGCTGTTTGGGAGGGATCAGGGGGTCTGATGTGTCAGGTGGGAGGCTGATCTTTACACTAAAGCTAAAATTAACCCTGCAAGCTCCCTACAAGCTCCCTAATTAACCCCTTCACTGCTAGACATAATACATGTGTGATGCGCAGCGGCATTTAGCAACCTTCTAATTACCAAAAAGCAACGCCAAAGCCATATGTCTGCTATTTCTGAACAAAGGGGATCCCAGAGAAGCATTTACAACAATGTGTGCCATAATTGCACAAGCTGTAAATAATTTCAGTGAGAAACCTAAAGTTTGTGAAAAGTTTGTGAAAAAGGGAACAATTTTTTATTTGCTTGCATTTGGGGGTTAAATGGTGGCATGAAATATACCAAAATGGGCCTAGATCAATACTTTGGGTTGTCTACAACACTACACTAAAGTTAAAATTAACCCTACAAGCTCCCTAATTAACCCCTTCACTGCTGGGCATAATACACGTGTGGTGCGCAGTGGCATTTAGGAGCCTTCTAATTACCAAAAAGCAACGCCAAAGCCATATATGTCTGATATTTCTGAACAAAAGGGATCCCAGAGAAGCATTTACAACCATTTTTGCCATAATTGCACAAGCTGTTTGTAAATAATTTCAGTGAGAAACCTAAAATTGTGAAAAATTTAATTTTTTTTTTTAATTTGATCGCATTTGGCGATGAAATGGTAGCATGAAATATACCAAAATGGGCCTAGATTAATACTTGGGGTTATCTACTACACTACAGTAAAGCTAAAATTAACCCTAGAAGCTCCCTACATGCTCCCTAATTAACCCCTTCACTGATGGGCATAATACACGTGTGGTGCGCAGTGGCATTTAGCGGCCATCTAATTACCAAAAAACAAAGCCAAAGCCATATATGTCTGCTATTTCTTAACAAAAGGGAACCCAAAGAAGCATTTACAACCATTTATGCCATAATTGCACAAGTTGTTTGTAAATAATTTCAGAAATCTAAAGTTTGTGAAAAAGTGAACATTTTTTTTTTATTTGATCGCATTTGGAGGTGAAATGGTGGCATGAAATATACCAAAATGGGCCTAGATCAATACTTTGGGATGTCTTCTAAATAAAAATATATACATGTCAAGGGATATTCAGGGATTCCTGAAAGATATCAGTGTCCCAATGTAACTAGCGCTAATTTTGAAAAAAAGTGGTTTGGAAATAGCAAAATGCTACTTGTACTTATTGCCCTATAACTTGCAAAAAAAAGCAAAGAACATATAAAGATTGGGTATTTCTAAACTCAGGACAAAATTTAGAAACTATTTAGCATGGGTGTTTTTTGGCGATTGTAGATGTGTAACAAATTTTAGGGGTCAAAGTTAGAAAAAGTGTGTTTTTTTCGATTTTTTCCTAATATTTTGTAATTTTTAATTTAATTTTTAGTAAATTATAAGATATAATGACAACAATGGTATCTTTAAAAAGTCAATTTAATGGTGAGAAAAACATTATATAATATGTTTGGGTACAGTAAATGAGTAAGAGGAAAATTACAGCTAAAAACAAACACCGCAAAAAATTAAAAATAGCCTTGGTCACAAACGGACAGAAAATGGAAAAGTGCTGTGGTCATTCTTCACATAGGGTAACATGTTCTTTGTATTTATAAATAGATATTCCTACATATATATCTGTATATATTTATACCTATATACAATCATATGTGTGTATATATATATATATAGGTATAGATGCATGTAGGAAAACAATATACAGAGGTGCAAGATGGAAAAAAACACACAATATTCTGTACAAATGAACTAAGAACTGATACTCTCCTTTAGGTCAGACCGCAGCTTTCTTGCAGTCTCTCCCTTGTGACTGTGTATTGATAGATAGTAGTAGTAGATGGCGCTGGTCTATTGAGTGATTTTCTCTAGTAAGTGAAGAGAAAAAAGGCTTGATGCATATATTGAAGCCAATTAATATGGGTGCAGTATACTCACTCCATAAGATGAATCTTTACAGCTGAAAGGGAACGTAGCGTCAGATGGCAAGAGTCCACAGGTTCCTGGAGTCAAATACTAAATTTTCAGGTTTATCCAAAAGTGGACTATAAATGAATAGAGACCCAAATGACAAAAGTATCCAGTATATAATTGAACAAAATGTAGTAACTTACTCCATAAATAAGGAGATTCCAGCTCAGCACAGCAAAACAAGATCTTGACAATCTTTCAACAAAGGATAAAAGGTTTTATTTGCTCAACGTGTTTCAACGTATTACACATCTTTATCAAGAGCATACATTAAAACAAGTAAAACAGGTAAGTAAAACCAAGTATTGAGTGTGTTTGCTGTGGCTAAAGGGCTGGTTTATATACAGGTGAACAATTAGTTCCAATTTCCTGTTGAGCACAGGAAATTGGACTCACAAAAACGTCATAAATGTTTAATACTATATATATGCATCAATAGTAAACTATTCCTGAGAATAAAAATGAAGAAAAATATATTTTAAAGAAAATCATTAAAAAACCATCAAAGTTTAAAAATAGAGGCTTCTTCACATAGGGTAACATGTTCTTTGTATTTATAAATAGATATTCCTACATATATATTTGTATATATTTATACCTATATACAATCATGTGTGTGTATATATATATATATATATATATATATATATATATATATATATATATATATATATATATATATAGAGAGAGAGAGAGAGAGAGAGAGAGAGCGAGAGAGAGAGAGCGAGAGAGAGAGAGAGAGAGAGAGACAAAGTGCACTCCTAACTTGCAGAACCAGGCCTTGGGTGCAGCAAAGAAGATATCCAATGTGAGCAGAAGGAAGCGCACTCCAAAGGGCTTGCGTTTAAATATTCACCTTTATTGTGAACGTTTTCGAGCTTATACAGCTCGTCCTCAGACAGGCAAGATATGAACAGTTACACTTACCACCACCGTGAATAAATACCCATCCTACTACTACGTCACAATCTACACGTTGGACACACCCCCCAGTGGGGAGCTGTCGGCCGTGTCAGTGCGGCGAAGAAATAGGAACCCAAGTGACATAAAACATTACAATAAAAGCAAGTAAACTGTTAATGATAGATACAAAGCAGGATATGGCACACAGTAATACAAATATCAAGCGGCAAGTAAACTGCCGTAATCGCGTCACCATGGTGACAATACAACAAACTCATCCATTGGATAATGTCCTAAAGCCAATCAGAGTTAACAATAACAAACTAAGGCCTAGATTTAGAGTTTGGCGGTAGCCGTGAAAACCAGCGTTAGAGGCTCCTAACGCTGGTTTTAGGCTACCTCCGGTATTTGGAGTCACTCAAAAAAGGGTCTAACGCTCACTTTTATAGCCGCAACTTTTCCATACCGCGGATCCCCTTACGTCAATTGCGTATCCTATCTTTTCAATGGGATTTTTCTAACTCCGGTATTTAGAGTCGTGTCTGAAGTGAGCGTTAGAATTCTAACGACAAAACTCCAGCGGCAGAAAAAAGTCAGTAGTTAAGAGCTTTCTGGGCTAACGCCGGTTCATAAAGCTCTTAATTACTGTACTCTAAAGTACACTAACACCCATAAACTACCTATGTACCCCTAAACCAAGGCCCCCCCACATCGCCGCCACTCGATTAAATTTTTTTAACCCCTAATCTGCCGACCGCCACCTACGTTATCCTTATGTACCCCTAATCTGCTGCCCCTAACACCGCCGACCCCTATATTATATTTATTAACCCCTAATCTGCCCCCCTCAATGTCGCCTCCACCTGCCTACACTTATTAACCCCTAATCTGCCGAGCGGACCGCACCGCTATCATAATAAAGTTATTAACCCCTAATCCGCCTCACTAACCCTATAATAAATAGTATTAACCCCTAATCTGCCCTCCCTAACATCGCCGACACCTAACTTCAATTATTAACCCCTAATCTGCCGACCGGAGCTCACCGCTATTCTAATAAATGTATTAAACCCTAAAGCTAAGTCTAACCCTAACACTAACACCCCTCTAACTTAAATATAATTTAAATCTAACGAAATTAATTAACTCTTATTAAATAAATTATTCCTATTTAAAGCTAAATACTTACCTGTAAAATAAATCCTAATATAGCTACAATATAAATTATAATTATATTATAGCTATTTTAGGATTAATATTTATTTTACAGGTAACTTTGTATTTATTTTAACCAGGTACAATAACTATTAAATAGTTAAGAACTATTTAATAGCTAAAATAGTTAAAATAATTACAAAATTACCTGTAAAATAAATCCTAACCTAAGTTACAATTAAACCTAACACTATACTATCATTAAATTAATTAAATAAAATACCTACAATTACCTACAATTAAACCTAACACTACACTATCAATACATTAATTAAATACAATACCTACAAATAACTACAATGAAATAAACTAACTAAAGTCCAAAAAATAAAAAAGAACTAAGTTACAAAAAATAAAAAAATAATTACAAACATAAGAAAAATATTACAACAATTTTAAACTAATTACACCTACTCTAAGCCCCCTAATAAAATAACAAAGACCCCCAAAATAAAAAATGCCCTACCCTATTCTAAATTACTAAAGTTCAAAGCTCTTTTACCTTACCAGCCCTGAACAGGGCCCTTTGCGGGGCATGCCCCAAGAAGTTCAGCTCTTTTGCCTGTAAAAAAAAACATACAATACCCCCCCCCCAACATTACAACCCACCACCCACATACCCCTAATCTAACCCAAACCCCCCTTAAATAAACCTAACACTAAGCCCCTGAAGATCATCCTACCTTGTCTTCACCTCACCGGGTATCACCGATCGGTCCTGGCTCCAAAATCTTCATCCAACCCAAGCGGGGGCTGGCAATCCATCATCCGGTGGCTGAAGAGGTCCAGAAGAGGCTCCAAAGTCTTCATCCTATCCGGGAAGGAGAGTAGATCCGGACCGGCAACCATCATCTTCCAAGCAGCATCTTCTATCTTCATCCGATGAGGACCGGCTCCATCCTGAAGACCTCCACCGCGGACCCATCTTCATCCGGCGACGTCCAACTGAAGAATGACGGTTCCTTTAAGGGACGTCATCCAAGATGGCGTCCCTCGAATTCCGATTGGCTGATAGGATTCTATCAGCCAATCGGAATTAAGGTAGGAATATTCTGATTGGCTGATGGAATCAGCCAATCAGAATCAAGATCAATCCGATTGGCTGATCCAATCAGCCAATCAGATTGAGCTCGCATTCTATTGGCTGATCGGAACAGCCAATAGAATGCGAGCTCAATCTGATTGGCTGATTGGATCAGCCAATCGGATTGAACTTGATTCTGATTGGCTGATTCCCTCAGCCAATCAGAATATTCCTACCTTAATTCCGCCAATCAGAATCAAGTTCAATCCGATTGGCTGATCCAATCAGCCAATCAGATTGAGCTTGCATTCTATTGGCTGTTCCGATCAGCCAATAGAATGCGAGCTCAATCTGATTGGCTGATTGGATCAACCAATCGGATTGATCTTGATTCTGATTGGCTGATTCCATCAGCCAATCAGAATATTCCTACCTTAATTCCGATTGGCTGATAGAATCCTATCAGCCAATCGGAATTCGAGGGACGCCATCTTGGATGACGTCCCTTAAAGGAACCGTCATTCTTCAGTTGGACGTCGCCGGATGAAGATGGGTCCGCGGTGGAGGTCTTCAGGATGGAGCCGGTCCTCATCGGATGAAGATAGAAGATGCCGCTTGGAAGATGATGGTTGCCGGTCCGGATCTACTCTTCTTCCCGGATAGGATGAAGACTTTGGAGCCTCTTCTGGACCTCTTCAGCCACCGGATGATGGATCGCCAGCCCCCGCTTGGGTTGGATGAAGATTTTGGAGCCAGGATCGATCGGTGATACCCGGTGAGGTGAAGACAAGGTAGGATGATCTTCAGGGGCTTAGTGTTAGGTTTATTTAAGGGGGGTTTGGGTTAGATTAGGGGTATATGGGTGGTGGGTTGTAATGTTGGGGGGGGGGTATTGTATGTGTTTTTTTTTACAGGCAAAAGAGCTGAACTTCTTGGGGCATGCCCCGCAAAGGGCCCTGTTCAGGGCTGGTAAGGTAAAAGAGCTTTGAACTTTAGTAATTTAGAATAGGGTAGGGCATTTTTTATTTTGGGGGTCTTTGTTATTTTATTAGGGGGCTTAGAGTAGGTGTAATATTTTTCTTAGGTTTAATTGTAGGTAATTGTAGGTATTTTATTTAATTAATTTAATGATAGTATAGTGTTAGGTTTAATTGTAACTTAGGTTAGGATTTATTTTACAGGTAATTATTTTAACTATTTTAGCTATTAAATAGTTCTTAACTATTTAATAGCTATTGTACCTGGTTAAAATAAATACAAAGTTACCTGTAAAATAAATATTAATCCTAAAATAGCTATAATATAATTATAATTTATATTGTAGCTATATTAGGATTTATTTTACAGGTAAGTATTTAGCTTTAAATAGGAATAATTTATTTAATAAGAGTTAATTAATTTCGTTAGATTTAAATTATATTTAAGTTAGGGGGGTGTTAGTGTTAGGGTTAGACTTAGCTTTAGGGGTTAATACATTTATTAGAATAGCGGTGAGCTCCGGTCGGCAGATTAGGGGTTAATAATTGAAGTTAGGTGTCGGCGATGTTAGGGAGGGCAGATTAGGGGTTAATACTATTTATTATAGGGTTAGTGAGGCGGATTAGGGGTTAATAACTTTATTATGATAGCGGTGCGGTCCGCTCGGCAGATTAGGGGTTAATAAGTGTAGGCAGGTGGAGTCGACGTTGTGGGGGGCAGATTAGGGGTTAATAAATATAATATAGGGGTCGGCGGTGTTAGGGGCAGCAGATTAGGGGTACATAAGGATAATGTAAGTAGCGGCGGTTTACGGAGCGGCAGATTAGGGGTTAAAAATAATATGCAGGGGTCAGCGATAGCGGGGGCGGCAGATTAGGGGTTAATAAGTGTAAGGCTAGGGATGTTTAGACTCGGGGTACATGTTAGGGTGTTAGGTGCAGACGTAGGAAGTGTTTCCCCATAGCAAACAATGGGGCTGCGTTAGGAGCTGAACGCAGCTTTTTTGCAGGTGTTAGGTTTTATTTCAGCTCAAACAGCCCCATTGTTTCCTATGGGGGAATCGTGCACGAGCACCTTTTTGAGGCTAGCCGCGTCCATAAGCAACTCTGGTATCGAGAGTTGAAGCTGCGTTAAATATGCTCTACGCTCCTTTTTTGGAGCCTAATGCAGCCTTTATGTGGACTCAATACGTGGGTCCTTACCGACAAAACTCTAAATCTAGCCGTAAGACTGTAGGAATTTCCGTTAACAACGAAATAGAACAAGCAGTCATAATATGGGCGATCGTATTGCTGAGAGAGCTCAGAACTAAAGTGCGGGTGAAAATCAACCCGTAAACACAATAACAACAAAAAAATTCTGTGCGCTCACACAGCCGACGGTAACCATAGTAACCGCCAAACAAAGGTGGTAATGAATAACAATACAGACTAATAGGGGAGAGAGAAATATAGAAAACGGTATAAAGGGGGATGCTAATCACTCAGCTAATAAATAAACGTCAGTATGTGGGGGTTCAGACAAAACATTAAAAAGGACAAACATCGTCCTTTGCGTAGTTCGCACAAAGCAGACAGTTTGAACGCACACATGACAGACGAACTGGAGAAGATGCAGAAGTACCACCTTGTACACACAGGGGTGTGTCCAATGTGTAGATTGTGACGTAGTAGTAGGATGGCTATTTACTCACGGTGGTGGTAAGTGTAACTGTTCATATCTTGCCTGTCTTAGGACGAGCTGTATAAGCTCGAAAACGTTCACAATAAAGGTGAATATTTAAACACAAGCCCTTTGGAGTGCGCTTCCTTCTGCTCACACTATATATATATATATATATATATATATATATATATATATATATATATATATATATATATATAGGTATAGATACATGTAGAAATATGTATTTATGAATAAATAGAACATATTCTTATGGAATGTAAATTATTCATATTTTTATGTCAGGTTAGCGCACTTGAGAATATGCATTCGGGTTATCAAAGAGTGAGTGTTTTTTTCAACTTTTTTTTCTCCATTAACTTCTATGAGGGAATAGGATATCGCACGCACAATATTCTAAGTTCGGCTTTTTGCGCTTACGAGAGCAATAACTTTTACTTTCAACTCATAATACCAGCATAAAAAGTTTACCTTTAGTGCAGTTAACACTCAAGTAGGACATGTTTAGACATGGCTGATATGTTATTCTACAGCAAGACATTCAAAATATTTCATAATTGCAAGGTGTTTACTGTCCCTTTAAGTGAAAAAAAAAACATTTCCAACACATTAGCCTAAATTCAATACTTAATCATTTCGTTTTAATGTTTTGCTTTTTTAATCATATTTTTTTACTCTTTGTCTTTGACTGATTATATTTTCGATTTGTGCAAACTGAATGTGAAAAACCTATTTCTTAACCCCTTAACGACCGAGGACGTGCAGGGTACGTCCTCAAAAAAAAGGCAGTTAACGCCTGAGGACGTACCCTGCACGTCCTCGGTGTGAAAAGCAGCTGGAAGTGATCCTGTTTGCTTCCAGCTGCTTTCCGGTTATTGCAGTGATGCCTCGATATGGAGGCATCCTGCAATAACCTTTTGAAGCAATCCGATGCAGAGAGAGCCACTCTGTGGCCCTCTCTGCACCGGAGATCAGTGGCTTCCTTCGTTGGTGGGTGGGAGCAGTACCGGGAGGCGGGTGGCGGCCATCGATGGCCCTGGAGATGTGGAGGGGGGCGGGATCGTGGGCGGGGATGCCCGGGGGCGCGCACGGACATGCGCGCGTGCACGGGAGGGCGGGGGCGGGCGCGTGCACAGGGAGGGAGCGCGTGGGAACCGCTACACTACAGAAAATGGTGTAAAATAAAGAAGGTGTAATCAGTTAAAAAAAGTAAAAAAAAAACAAACGATCAATGAGGTGGTGGGGGTTTGTGGGGGGGGGTTTGGGGAAGCTACACAACAGAAAAAAAAAACTAAGAAAAAAAAGCCCTTTTTTGTGCAAGCTGGGTACTGGCAGACTGCTGCCAGTACCCAAGATGGCCCCCAATAAGGCAGATGGGGAAGGTTACAGAGCTGTTTTGGGGGGGATCAGGGAGGTTGGAGGCTAAGGGGGGTCCTACACAGCAGAAGAATTTTTTTTATTTTTTTTTAAAAAACCTAAACCCCCCAAAAAGCTTTTATTTTAGTACTGGCAGACTTTCTGCCAGTACTTAAGATGGTGGGGACAATTGTGGGGTGGGGGAGGGAAGGGAGCTGTTTGGGAGGGATCAGGGGGTCTGATGTGTCAGGTGGGAGGCTGATCTCTACACTAAAGCTAAAATTAACCCTGCAAGCTCCCTACAAACTTCCTAATTAACCCCTTCACTGCTAGCCATAATACACGTGTGATGCGCAGCAGCATTTTGCGGCCTTCTAATTACCAGAAAGCAATGCCAAAGTCATATATATCTGCTATTTCTGAACAAAGGGGATCCCAGAGAAGCATTTACAACCATTTGTGCCATAATTGCACAAGCTGTTTGTAAATAATTTCAGTGAGAAACCTAAAATTGTGAAAAATGTAACGTTTTTTTTTTATTTGATCGCATTTGGCGGTGAAATGGTGGCATGAAATATACCAAAATGGGCCTAGATCAATACTTTGGGTTGTCTACTACACTACACTAAAGCTAAAATTAACCATACAAGCTCCCTACAAGCTCCCTAATTAACCCCTGCACTGCTGGGCATAATACATGTGTGGTGCGCAGCGGCATTTAGCGGCCTTCTAATTACCAAAAAGCAATGACAAAGCCATATATGTCTGCTATTTCTGAACAAAGGGGATCCCAGAGAAGCATTTACAACCATTTGTGCCATAATTGCACAAGCTGTTTGTAAATAATTTCAGTGAGAAACCGAAAGTTTGTGAAAAAAATTGTGAAAAAGTGAACGATTTTTTGTATTTGATCGCATTTGGCGGTGAAATGGTGGCATGAAATATACCAAAATTGACCTAGATCAATACTTTGGGATGTCTTCTAAAAAAAAATATATACATGTCAATTGATATTCAGGGATTCCTGAAAGATATTAGTGTTCCAATGTAACTAGCGCTAATTTTGAAAAAAAGTAGTTTGGAAATAGCAAAATGCTACTTGTATTTATGGCCCTATAGCTTTCAAAAAAAGCAAAGAACATGTAAATATTAGGTATTTCTAAACTCAGGACAAAATTTAGAAACTATTTAGCATGGTTTTTTTTGGTGGTTGTAGATGTGTAACAGATTTTGGGGGTCAAAGTTAAAAAAAGTGTGTTTTTTTCCATTTTTTCCTCATATTTTATAAAAAATTTTATAGTAAATTATAAGATATGATGAAAATATATAAATATTTTTAGAAAGTTAATTTAATGGCGAGAAAAACGGCATATAATATGTGTGGGTACAGTAAATGATTAAGAGGGAAATTACAGCTAAACACAAACGCCGCAAAAATGTAAAAATAGCCTTGGTCCCAAACGGACAGAAAATGGAAAAGTTCTGTGGTCATTAAGGGGTTAAAGTGAAGGTAAATTTTCATGAATGAGTGTCCGGTTATTAAAAATACTATTAAAAACAGAATTTATGCTTACCTGATAAATTACTTTCTCCAACGGTGTGTCCGGTCCACGGCGTCATCCTTACTTGTGGGATATTCTCTTCCCCAACAGGAAATGGCAAAGAGCCCAGCAAAGCTGGTCACATGATCCCCCCTAGGCTCCGCCTTCCCCAGTCATTCGACCGACGTAAAGGAGGAATATGCATAGGAGAAATCATATGATACCGTGGTGACTGTAGTTAGAGAAAATAATTCATCAGACCTGATTAAAAAACCAGGGCGGGCCGTGGACCGGACACACCGTTGGAGAAAGTAATTTATCAGGTAAGCATAAATTCTGTTTTCTCCAACATAGGTGTGTCCGGTCCACGGCGTCATCCTTACTTGTGGGAACCAATACCAAAGCTTTAGGACACGGATGATGGGAGGGAACAAATCAGGTCGCCTAGATGGAAGGCACCACGGCTTGCAAAACCTTTCTCCCAAAAATAGCCTCAGATGAAGCAAAAGTATCAAATTTGTAAAATTTGGCAAAAGTGTGCAGTGAAGACCAAGTCGCTGCCTTACATATCTGATCAACAGAAGCCTCGTTCTTGAAGGCCCATGTGGAAGCCACAGCCCTAGTGGAGTGAGCTGTGATTCTTTCAGGAGGCTGCCGTCCGGCAGTCTCATAAGCCAATCGGATAATGCTTTTAAGCCAGAAAGAGAGAGAGGTAGAAGTTGCTTTTTGACCTCTCCTTTTACCAGAATAAACAACAAACAAAGAAGATGTTTGTCTGAAATCCTTAGTAGCTGCTAAGTAAAATTTGAGAGCACGAACTACATCCAAGTTGTGCAATAAACGTTCCTTCTTTGAAACTGGATTAGGACACAAAGAAGGCACGACTATCTCCTGGTTAATATTTTTGTTAGAAACAACTTTCGGAAGAAAACCAGGTTTAGTACGCAAAACCACCTTATCTGCATGGAACACCAGATATGGAGGAGAACACTGCAGAGCAGATAACTCTGAAACTCTTCTTGCAGAAGAAATTGCAACCAAAAACAAAACTTTCCAAGATAATAACTTTATATCAACGGAATGTAGGGGTTCAAACGGAATCCCCTGAAGAACTGAAAGAACTAGATTGAGACTCCAGGGAGGAGTCAAATTTTTGTAAACAGGCTTGATTCTGACCAGAGCCTGAACAAAAGCTTGAACGTCTGGCACAGCCGCCAGCTTTTTATGAAGTAAAACAGATAAAGCAGAAATCTGTCCCTTCAAAGAACTTGCAGATAATCCTTTCTCCAAACCTTCTTGAAGAAAGGATAGAATCCTAGGGATTTTTATCTTGTTCCATGGGAATCCTTTAGATTCACACCAACAGATATATCTTTTCCATATTTTATGGTAGATTTTTCTAGTTACAGGCTTTCTAGCCTGAACAAGAGTATCAATGACAGAATCTGAGAACCCTCGCTTTGATAAAATCAAGCGTTCAATCTCCAAGCAGTCAGTTGGAGTGAGGCCAGATTCGGATGTTCGAACGGACCTTGAACAAGAAGGTCCTGTCTCAGAGGTAACTTCCATGGTGGAGCTGATGACATATTCACCAGGTCTGCATACCAAGTCCTGCGTGGCCACGCAGGAGCTATCAAGATCACCGATACCCTCTCCTGTTTGATCCTGGCTACCAGCCTGGGAATGAGAGGAAACGGTGGGAACACATAAGCTAGGTTGAAGCTCCAAGGTGCTACTAGTGCATCCACTAGAGTCGCCTTGGGATCCCTGGATCTGGACCCGTAGTAAGGAACCTTGAAGTTCTGGCGAGAAGCCATCAGATCCATGTCTGGGATGCCCCATAATTGAATTATTTGGGCAAAGATTTCCGGATGGAGTTCCCACTCCCCCGGATGAAATGTCTGACGACTCAGAAAATCCGCTTCCCAATTTTCCACTCCTGGGATGTGGATTGCAGACAAGTGGCAGGAGTGAGTCTCCGCCCATTGAATTATCTTGGTCACTTCTTCCATCGCCAGGGAACTCCTTGTTCCCCCCTGATGGTTGATATACGCAACAGTCGTCATGTTGTCTGATTGAAACCTTATGAATTTGGCCTCTGCTAGCTGAGGCCAAGCCTTGAGAGCATTGAATATCGCTCTTAGTTCCAGAATGTTTATCGGTAGAAGAGATTCTTCCCGAGACCAAAGACCCTGAGTTTTCAGGGGTGCCCCAGCCCACCAGACTGGCGTCGGTCGTGACAATGACCCACTCTGGTCTGCGGAAGCTCATCCCTTGTGACAGGTTGTCCAGGGTCAGCCACCAACGGAGTGAATCTCTGGTCCTCTGATCTACTTGAATCGTTGGAGACAAGTCTGTATAATCCCCATTCCACTGTCTGAGCATGCACAGTTGTAATGGTCTTAGATGAATTCGCGCAAAAGGAACTATGTCCATTGCCGCAACCATCAAACCTATTACTTCCATGCACTGCGCTATGGAAGGAAGAAGAACAGAATGAAGTACTTGACAAGAGTTTAGAAGTTTTGATTTTCTGGCTTCTGTCAGAAAAATCCTCATTTCAAAGGAGTCTATTATTGTTCCCAAGAAGGGGACTCTTGTTGACGGAGATAGAGAACTTTTTTCTACGTTCACCTTCCACCCGTGAGATCTGAGAAAGGCTAGGACAATGTCCGTATGAGCCTTTGCTTGTGGCAGGGACGACGCTTGAATCAGAATGTCGTCCAAGTAAGGTACTACTGCAATGCCCCTCGGTCGTAGCACCGCTAGAAGGGACCCTAGTACCTTCGTGAAAATTCTTGGGGCAGTGGCTAATCCGAATGGAAGTGCCACAAACTGGTAATGTTTGTCCAGAAAGGCAAACCTTAGGAACTGATGATGTTCCTTGTGGATAGGAATATGTAGATACGCATCCTTTAAATCCACCGTGGTCATGAATTGACCTTCCTGGATGGTAGGAAGAATTGTTCGAATGGTTTCCATTTTGAACGATGGAACCCTGAGAAATTTGTTTAAGATCTTGAGATCCAAGATTGGTCTGAATGTTCCCTCTTTTTTGGGAACTATGAACAGATTGGAGTAGAACCCCATCCCTTGTTCCTTTAATGGAACAGGATGAATCACTCCCATTTTTAACAGGTCTTCTACACAATGTAAGAATGCCTGTTTTTTTATGAGGTCTGAAGACAATTGAGACCTGTGGAACCTTCCCCTTGGGGGTAGCTCCTTGAATTCCAGAAGATAACCTTGGGAGACTATTTCTAGGGCCCAAGGATCCAGAACATCTCTTGCCCACGCCTGAGCGAAGAGAGAAAGTCTGCCCCCCACCAGATCCGGTCCCGGATCGGGGGCCAACATCTCATGCTGTCTTTGTAGCAGTAGCAGGTTTCTTGGCCTGCTTACCTTTGTTCCAGCCTTGCATTGGCCTCCAGGCTGGCTTGGCCTGAGACGTATTACCCTCTTGCTTAGAGGGTGTAGAACTTGAAGCTGGTCCGTTTCTACGAAAGGGACGAAAATTAGGCTTATTTTTAGCCTTGAAAGACCTATCCTGAGGAAGGGCATGGCCCTTTCCCCCAGTGATATCTGAAATAATCTCTTTCAAGTCAGGGCCAAACAGCGTTTTCCCCTTGAAAGGAATATTAAGCAATTTGTTCTTGGATGACGCATCCGCTGACCAAGACTTTAGCCAAAGCGCTCTGCGCGCCACAATAGCAAACCCTGAATTTTTTGCCGCCAATCTAGCTAATTGCAGGGTAGCGTCTAGAGTAAAAGAATTAGCCAATTTAAGAGCACGAATTCTGTCCATAATCTCCTCATAAGAGGTATCCTTATCTAGCGACTTTTCTAGTTCATCAAACCAGAAACACGCTGCTGTAGTAACAGGTAAAATGCATGAAATTGGCTGTAGAAGGTAACCTTGCTGAACAAACATCTTTTTAAGCAAACCTTCTAACTTTTTATCCATAGGATCTTTGAAAGCACAACTATCCTCTATAGGGATAGTAGTGCGTTTGTTTAAAGTAGAGACCGCCCCCTCGACCTTAGGGACTGTCTGCCATAAGTCCTTTCTGGGGTCGACTATAGGAAACAATTTCTTAAATATAGGGGGAGGAACAAAAGGTATGCCGGGCCTTTCCCATTCTTTGTTTACAATATCCGCCACCCGCTTGGGTATAGGAAAAGCTTCGGGGGGCACCGGGACCTCTAGGAACTTGTCCATCTTACATAATTTCTCTGGAATGACCAAATTGTCACAATCATCCAGGGTAGATAACACCTCCTTAAGCAGAGGGCGGAGATGTTCCAATTTAAATTTGAACGTAATAACATCAGGTTCAGCTTGTTGAGAAATTTTTCCTGAATCTGAAATTTCTCCCTCAGACAAAACCTCCCTAGCCCCTTCAGACTGGAGTAAGGGCATGTCAGAACCATTATCATCGGCGCCCTCATGCTCTTCAGTATCTAAAACAGAGCAGTCGCGCTTACGCTGATAAGTGGGCATTTTGGCTAAAATGTTTTTAATAGAATTATCCATTACAGCCGTTAATTGTTGCATAGTAAGAAGAATTGGCGCACTAGATGTACTAGGGGCCTCTTGTGTGGGCAAGACTGGTGTAGACACATAAGGGGATGATGCAGTACCATGCTTACTCCCCTCACTAGAGGAATCATCTTGGGCATCATTTTCACTATCACATGCATCACATCTATTTAAATGAGAAGGAACTTTGGCTTCCTGACATACAGAACATAGTCTATCTGATGGTACAGACATGATAAACAGGCATAAACTTGATAACAAAGTACAAAAAACGTTTTAAAATAAAACCGTTACTGTCACTTTAAATTTTAAACTGAACACACTTTATTACTGAATATGCGAAAAAGTATGAAGGAATTGTCCAAAATTCACCAAAATTTCACCACAGTGTCATAAAGCCTTAAAAGTATTGCACACCAAATTTGAAAGTCTTAACTCTTAAAATAACGGAACCGGAGCCGTTTTTACATTTAACCCCTATACAGTCCCTGGTATCTGCTTTGCTGAGACCCAACCAAGCCCAGAGGGGAATACGATACCAAATGACGCCTTCAGCACGCTTTTTCAGTGTATCAGAGCTCCTTACGCATGCATCTGCATGCTTTGCTTCCCAAAAAACAACTGCGCATTAGTGGCGCGAAACTGAGGCTCTGCCTATGACTAGAGAAAGCCCCCAGTGAAAAAGGTGTCCAATACAGTGCCTGCCGTCTTTTTTATCAAAATTCCCAAGATAAAATTAACTCCTCAAAGTAATAAACCATTAAACATGTTTATAAAACAAACGTTTTAGCCCAGAAAAATGTCTACCAGTCTTTAAAGCCCTTGTGAAGCCCTTTATAACTTGTTATTAAAATGGCTTACTGGATCCCATAGGGAAAATGACAGCTTCCAGCATTACCAAGTCTTGATAGAAATGTGTCATACTTCAAGCAGCAAAAGTCTGCACACTGTTCCCCTCAACTGAAGTTACTTCATCTCAACAGTCCTGTGTGGAAACAGCCATCGATTTTAGTAACGGTTGCTAAAATCATTTTCCTCTTACAAACAGAAATCTTCATCTCTTTTCTGTTTCAGAGTAAATAGTACATACCAGCACTATTTTAAAATAACAAACTCTTGATTGAAGAATAAAAACTACATTTAAACACCAAAAAACTCTAAGCCATCTCCGTGGAGATGTTGCCTGTACAACGGCAAAGAGAATGACTGGGGAAGGCGGAGCCTAGGGGGGATCATGTGACCAGCTTTGCTGGGCTCTTTGCCATTTCCTGTTGGGGAAGAGAATATCCCACAAGTAAGGATGACGCCGTGGACCGGACACACCTATGTTGGAGAAAACAGTGGCACTTTCATTTATGAAAGTTTACATTGCAGCGGTTTTGTTAAAATACTTACCTTTTTCTTCTTCCAAGCCGGACCAGCGATCCCCCGCCCGCAGATCCTCTGTACTCCTGCCACTCGTCACTTCATACGTCAGCAATGATGAATCCGGCTTCCTGCAATCATGGCTTCTCCCTCAGAGCAAACATTTCCTGAGGCCACACCGTGATTGGAGGAAGCCCACTTTGTTATTTCTGTGCTGCGGGGATCGCTGGTCCGGCTTGGAAGGAGAAAAAGGTAAGTATTTTAACAAAATCGGTGCAATGTAAACTTTCATGAATGAAAGTGCCCCTGTTTTTAAAAGTATTTTTAAGAACCGGGTACTCAATCATGAAAATTTACATTTACTTTAACCAGACCTTATGTTAGACGTGATTTAAACTGTTTTATTAATTCATTTGGCAGTTCTTCTAACGGATTGGATGACCTTAGCAAAAGAAGCAAAGCACCCAAGCTTGCATGCAATGTTTTCACATTACACTTTTGGTGGAGGATATTGATTTAACCTCTAGGTTGCCAGTGATAAAAACCACCGTGACTTAACCATTGATTGCCAGTAACCCACAAATCTGATAATTTAATATTTTGGTTGCTAGATTGTCAGTAACGCATGCATATACAGTGATTTAAGCTTTAGGTAAATGGTGCTTTAACTAGTAATACCCACTCAACAGCGATGAAACACACTGTAACACACCAATAAGAAATGCATCCGTGATTTAACCCCTTTGTTATTGCATATGCAGTAGTGATTTAACTCCTTGACTGCCAGTAATAAAAACAGCAGTCATTTATTTCCTGTTCCGCCAATGTAGCTTTGGCAGGAACTGGGTTGAGTCTGGGTGAGGCCTGTTGAAGGCAGCCAGACACAAGAAACAAGTGAATGTTATGCACACACCATGAAGGGGAAGAAATTGACTAACCTTTGCATTTTTCCCAAGTCACCTTTGACACAGATTAAATACGGAATTTACCATTTTCCAAGGTCTATTTTCTTGGACTCAGGCACCTAGTATTTGTCAAACCTTTTGTTAGTCTATGAAATGTCCTTTCACATTTTTCTTTTGTTTTTTAAAAAAAAATCTATATTTTTATCTTTAGTATGTACATAGTAACCCAGTCAAGTTATTCATTTCCCTATATGATAATACTAAAAATTGTTCCAGCATAGTACTAAATGTGAATGTACAATCTATAATTAAAGGGACATTAAACACTAAAAACATTTTATAAGCATACTACTGAGGTTATTCCCCACCTCCCTCAAGTCATGGGGGCTGCCATGTTGTAATCTGTCTTTCACTACATTCTAGTGCTGACCTGTTTGCACATGTGCAACAACTCTACTTCGGATACCTGCAGAGAAGCCTAGGTTCCATTATGGCAGCACCCATGTGCATGGAATGTGTTTAGTGTCCCTTTAAGAACAGACGGCTAGATTACGAGTTTTGTGTTATGAGTGAAAAAGCCTCATAATGCTGCTTTTTCACTACCGCTGCTATTACGAGTCTTGAAGGTACAGCTGTACCGCACACTTTTTTGGCCATCACGCAACGTAACTACCGCACATTTTAAAAAGTCCTTTTTCAATGGGACTTCCACAGCGCCGTTATTACGAGTTTGCCTGTCCGGCCAAAAAGTGAGCGGTACAGCCCATAACTACAAGATCTGTACCGTAAACTAAAAGTCAGTAGTTATGGGTTTTACGTTACAAAGCTGTACCATAAAACTCATAACTAAAGTGTTACAAAGTACACTAACACCCATAAACTACCTATTAACCCCCAAACCGAGGCCCTCCCGCATCCCAAACACTAAAATAAAATTATTAACCCCTAATATGCCACTCCGGACATCGCCGCCACTATAATAAACATATTAACCCCTAAACCTCTGGCCTCACACATCACTAACACTAAATAAATATATTAACCCCTAAACCTAACCCTAAGTCTAAACCTAACCCTAACACCCCTAACTTTAATATAATTAAAATAAATCTAAATAAAAATTACTATCATTAACTAAATAATTCCTATTTAAAACTAAATACTTACCTGTAAAATAAACTCTAAGCTAGCTACAATATAAATAATAGTTACATTGTAGCTATCTTAGGTTTTAATTTTATTTTACAGGTAAGTTTGTATTTATTTTAACTAGGTAGAATAGTTAGTAAATAGTTATTAACTATTTACTAGCTACCTAGTTAAAATAAATACAAAATTACCTGTAAAATAAAACCTAACCTGTCTTACACTAAAACCTAACATTACACTAAAATTAAATAATTTTAATTAACATAATACATTTATCTAAATTACAGAAAATAAAAAAGAAATTATCAAATATTTAAACTAATTACACCTAATCTAATAGCCCTATCAAAAAAAAAAAACCTAGCCTACAATAAACTGCCAATGGCCCTGTGGGGCATTGCCCCAAATAAATCAGCTCTTTTACCTGTAATAAAAACATACAAACAACCCCCCCAACAGTAAAACCCACCACCCACACAACCAACCCCCCCAAAAAAGGGCATTTAGCTCTTTTACATTGCCCAAATTCCCTAATGTAAAAATAAAACACACCCAATAAACCCTTAAAAAAAAACTAACACTAACCCCCGAAGATCTACTTACAGTTTTTGAAGACCGGACATCCATCCTCAACGAAGCCAGGAGAAGTCTTCATCCAAGCGGCAAGAAGTCCTCAACGAAGCCGGGAGAAGTCTTCTTCCAAGCGGTAAGAAGTCGTCCGCCAGGCGGGCAGAAGTCTTCATCCAGACGGCATCTTCTATCTTCATCCTTCCGAGGCGGAGCGGCTCCATCTTCAAGACATCCGGCGTGGAGCATCCTCTTCTTTCGATTCCTCTTGAAGAATGATGGTTCCTTTAAATGACATCATCCAAGATGCGTCCCTTGAATTCTGATTGGCTGATAGAATTCTATCAGCCAATCGGAATTAAAGGGTAAAAAATCCTATTGGCTGGGCTGATGCAATCAGCCAATAGGATTGAGCTTGCATTCTATTGGCTGTTCCAATCAGCCAATAGAATGTAAGTTTAATATGTACAGAAATCCCTCTCAACAGCTCAAGTCCATGACTAAGGCATGACTAAGGCAATGTGTTGCCGAAACGCGTAGGTCTTGTTTTTTTCTGTCCTGGATTGATGCTTTTCTTCGTTTAACCTTTTTATGTTCTCCTAATATCTTTTTCAATAAAAGCAATATATGCTTAGAAGGCTTGTGGGACTTTGTTCTATTTTGTTGCCTAATAGAATGTGAGCTCAATCCTATTGGCTGATTGGATCAGCCAATAGGATTGAAGCTCAATCCTATTGGCTGATTGCATCAGTCAATAGGATTTTTTACCCTTTAATTCCGATTGGCTGATAGAATTCTATCAGCCAATCGGAATTCAAGGGACGCCATCTTGGATGACGTCATTTAAAGGAAACTTCATTCTTCAAGAGGAATCGAAAGAAGAGGATGCTCCGCGCCAGATGTCTTGAAGATGGAGCCGCTTCGCGTCAGAAGGACGCCTGGAGGACGACTTCTTGCCGCTTGGATGAAGATTTTTCCTGGCTTGATGAGGATGAAGTCCGGTCTTCAAAAACAGTAAGTGGATCTTCAGGGGTTAGTGTTAGGTTTTATTAAGGGTTTATTGGGTGGGTTTTATTTTTAGATTAGGGTTTGGGCACAGAAAAAGAGCTAAATGCCCTTTTAAGGGCAAGCCCATCCAAATGCCCTTTTCAGGGCAATGGGGAGCTTAGGTTTATTTATATAGGATTTTATTTGGGGGTTTGGTTGTGTGGGCGGTGTGTTTTACTGTTGGGGTTTTTTTTTGTATTTTTTTATAGGTAAAAGAGCTGATTTATTTGTGGCAATGACCCACAAAAGGCCCTTTTAAGGGCTATTTGCAGTTTAGTGTAGGCTAGGGTTTTCTTTTATTTTGGGGGGGCTTTTTTATTTTGATAGGGCTATTAGATTAGGTGTAATTCGTTTAAATATTTGATCATTTCTTTTTTATTTTGTGTAATTTAGTGTTTATTTTTTTTTAAATTTAGTTAATTGTATTTAATTAATGTAATTAATTTAATTTTAGTGTAATGTTAGGTTTTAGTGTATTGTAGCTTAGGTTTTATTTCACAGGTAAGTTTGTATTTATTTTAACTAGGTAGCTAGTAAATAGTTAATAACTATTTACAAACTTGTCTACCTAGTTAAAATAAATACAAACTTAGCTGTGAAATAAAATTAAAACCTAAGCTAGATACAATATAACTATTAGTTATTTTGTAGCAAGCTTAGGGTTTATTTTATAGGTATTTAGTTTTAAATATGAATTATTTAGTTAATGATAGTAATTTTTATTTAGATTTATTTTAATTATATTAAAGTTAGGGGTGTTAGGGTTAGACTTAGGTTTAGGGGTTAATATATTTATTTAGTGTTAGTGATGTGGGAGGCCAGAGATTTAGGGGTTAATAATTTTAGAATAGTGGTGGCGGCGACGTTGGGGGTGGCAGATTAGGAGTGTTTAGACTCAGGGTTTATGTTAGGGTGTTAGGTGTAAACATAAATTTTCTTTCCCCATAGGAATCAATGGGGCTGCGTTTTGGAGCTTTACGCTCCTTTATTGCCGGTGTTAGGCTTTTTTTAGCTGGCTCTCCCCATTGATGTCTATGGGGAAATCGTGAACGAGCACGTAAAACCAGCTCAAAGCAGCACTGGTATTTGTGTGCGGTATGGAGCTCAACGCTGCCATACTGCCTGCTAACGCCGGGTTTTTGCAAACCTGTAATAGCAGCGTTATTAAAAGGTGAGCGGTGGAAATAACTTGCAAGTTATTACCGAGCCGCTGATAACGCAAAACTCGTAATCTGGCCGAGAGTTCTCTAACTTATTTACTGTTAATGATAAAATCTGCTTATAGGTGATGTTTATAATTTTAAAAAAAACATTATTATCGCAGAGCACATTCCCCAATAGGGTCATCTTCCTAAGTCTCCTCAAAATATCTTTTAGAGTTTACATTCACTTCTTAGATTCTGTTCCATGGACACTCTCATCTTTGTATTAAACAGGGAAACTTGTGAACTGCTACATAACTTTGGTCTAATTTTAAACAGTAATATCAGTGACAAGGATGGCCATTTATTTTCTTTATATTCTATCTATTATTTTTAAAAAATCTCATAAAAACAAAGTCCAAAAGAACAATATAGCATAAAAACACAATACAATTAACAACATTAATAAAAATGCAGATATGAATGGGGCTTTGAAGTAAAGCTATCATATTATAGGCATCTACTTGTGCAAAATAGCTAAGTAGGTTACCAAATTCTTTATATTTATCTTTGTACTCTGTCTGATACATAATAAAGTGCCGAAAACAATATGGGATCCAGAATTAGTCTCACTGAAACCATTCTGTTTCTATGACACTTCATGATAATCAGTTTCCTATTCCTTCCACTTGTAGAGTGCGATAATAATGTGTTTCTATCCTTGGAGTAATTTATTTTTCTCCACATGAATGCAATAAAGAGTGCCAATGGCCTGTATTTCTGTCAGACTGACACTCAAATGCATGATTAAAAAATAACATTTATATTCATATTACAGCTCTAGAGGTTTGTGTTTGCAGTTTCCCTATGATGTGCTTTTAACCAGATTAACAATCTGCTACAAAATGTTAAATACAATTAAATGGCTTAAGTTTTCACTCTTTTTAGACCACAATACCCATTAGTAAAATACTCCCAGAGTTACACAGCTGTTTTGTACAAATGATCGATTTATGCAGGGGCAGACTGACAAGCTTTGGGGTCCCGGGATACAAAACGCCTCCCCTTCACCCCACCCAAAGTAACACTTCAGTGTATTACTGCTGAGGCCAGGTATTTGAACTGAAGCAGGAGTCACATATAATACTGTATATAAAGAAGTTCTGACCACAGTGTCAGTCAGTCAACAAGTGATACAAAATAATAATCCCAAAGTCCTGCTCCTCTCTCGTAATGGTCAGAAAAGTGTAACTGAGTCTGTAATTAACCTTTTGATTTTCTTTCCTAAATGCATAATTCTGCACTCTTCTCCTCTAATGTTTTGATATTACTTCTCTTTTGATCCACCCACCTGTAACTTCAACTCTATGACAAATGTTTGCATTGACTACAAACAGACATAGCCCTGTAGTCCTTTGCAAATATCACTGATAAATATGTTAAACAAAACAAGCCCCAGAACTGACCCTTGATGAACACCACTAGTACCTGCCCAATCAACTGAATAAAGACATTCTAAGGATATATAACTGAGATCCGCGTGGTATTTTCCCAATTTAGTGATTCAAGTGCTTTCTTGCCTCAAATAAAAGCAAAAAATATATAGTGAAGTATTGTTTTAATAGTGATAATTCAGCTAAGGGGTTACTCACACTTTTTTAGAGCCATCCAGGTTCTGGAGTAGACGCACACCTGGTTTTATACTGCCAGGTACCCACTGCTTAGAAAAGTAGCATTTATTTTAAAACTATTAAAACGCATAAAAAGCCACAAATTGACCACCATACACAGAGTCACTCGGGTATCTGTCCACATAAACTGGTAAGTGGGCGAGAAATCACAAAAGCCTGTTCAGATGGATGCGTATAGAGTGCAGGACTTGCTACGCTCAATTCCTCTATGTTTGTGACACTCGTGATACCTGTCCTGGTGACTGATTGGAAGGGCGTGGCTGTGATATTAAGACGTATGTTTTGCCGTAGACGTACAGCTTTTTCAAGGAAGTATGTGGACAGATACCCAAGAGACTTTGTGTATGGTGGTAAATTTGTGGCTTTTTGTGCTTTTTAATGGTTTTAAAATAAATGTTACTTTTCTAAGCAGTGGTCTGCGATTGTAGTTATACTGGGTACCTGGCAGTATAAAACCAGGTGTGCGTCTACTCCAAAGCCTGGGTGGCTCTAAAAAGTGTGAGTAACCCCCTTGGCGGGATCACCGTATGAATTATCACTATTCAAACTATACTTCACTATATTTTTTTTTTTATTATTTGAGGCAAGAAACCACTTGAATTACTACGTGGATCTCAGATATACTGTATATCCTTAAAAAATATATATTTTTATAATATTTCACTTTTTATTGTATTATTATTATTGCACCAAGTTAATATTGTTCTTTTAACTTTTTTCTATAAAGACATTCTGTTAACTATACTTCAGCCAGCATTCTACCAACTTAACAATTTTTAAGTGTTGACAAAGACAAAATTAGACCAGCAATAGCCGCTCAAAATAATTTTTAAGGGGTATATACCATTATTATTATTATGGTTATTATCAGCTGTTTGAGAGCGCCAACAGATTCTGCAGCAATATGAACATACAGTAGGTTCAATATGCAAGGTAGCATTTATAGGAGACAAATGGGTAGAGGGCCCTACCAAGAGTGTTGCATTGTTGTAAATCAGCTCATGAAGCTTACACACCAGTGGAATCTGGTGCAGTATTTTTCTTCTTCTCTCCAATCTTGAGATGTCCTGTAGATTGGAATGTGAGGAGGAAACAAGAGAGGAGGAAAGAAGAAGGTCATGAGCAGAGTGGAGGAATCGAGAGAGAGAGAGAGAGAGAGTATCTGGAGACAAGGTCTGAGATATAAGAGGAGCAGTGTTATTGAGGGCCTTGAATACTAGAGTCAGTATTTTGTGTTTAATTATGGAAGCTAGAGGAAGCCAGTGAAAGGATTGGCAGAGAGGTGAAGCAGATTGGGGTAAGTATGTTATTATCCACAGTTAGAAACACCTACATCTTTTATCTAGGGATGAAATTCTAAAACCATTAGCTAAACATTGCAGATGTGTTCCTAAGAAGCCCAGAACGCTAGCACAATCTCACCTAGCATGGTAACTAGGTATCCATCTTCCCATTAATCTACATGGCTGAAACATATAGGCAATTACAGATGTGGCAGTAGAAATTGTAACACTTGTACCATGATTTTGGGAGGTATCTCCTTCACATCCAGCATCACTAATCAGAAATTTGAAATTCAATTCTATGCTAATTGTGGGACCCAATGGGTGGTCTATATGCTCACATGCAACCTTTGCCAGAGTCAATATATTGGACAAACCTCTAGGGAGCTCAGGAAGAGAGTAGGGGAACATCTTAGAGATGTTAAGAATTATGTTAAGGAGTCAGCAGTAGCAAGCCATTTCAATGGTTTTCACTTTACTAATAAGGCCAACCTCTCAGTTCAGGTTATAGACTTAGCAAAAGTTCCCACAAGAGGTGGAAATAAAAATAAGGTCCTAGATAAAAAAGAACTTTTTTGGATTCTCAAATTAAAAACACGTATTCCGTTAGGTATGAATAGAGAGTTTGACATTAGTTAGTTTATTGACAATTAAACATCTGTTCTGGCGGGGTACATTTAGTATTATTTAGGGTCCTAAACTGCACCAATTTAGTTGGTGGCAATGTGCCATGTGGTGCATTATTCTATGCCATCGCCTACACTGGATCAGTGATGTTTTGATAATCACATCTAGCACTGATCATTCAATGGTTGTTGATTGTAGATGATGGCAGAGAGTGTGTCTCACTCTGTGTACTGCACATATACTGTTTATACACTGTTCATATATTGGATTTATACTGCTTCCTTGTTTGTAGACTAAGTTTTTCACTTTTCATTTTCATATTTCTCAAACTTTGTTCTCCACATAATCATGAACCTTCCTTATGCCTTTTGCTTTACATAAGAAACTTATGTTGTATTAGGTATTTATCGATATACTAAGCTAATAAACTAACATTATAACAGAACAAGGCATTTCATATCATGAAATTTTATATGGGTTTATTATTTATTAATTTACTCTTTAATGGTTCACTCATATTTTTAAAAAAAATCATTCTCAATAGTCATGGTGTATTGAATTTATAGCCTGTTTAGATGATTACTCATATACTGGCTAAATAATTAGTGATATCAGGGTGTATTCTTCTAATTCCACTGCTTATCATTGTTTTAATTCTTTTTGTTGTTTTTAACTTCACTTGCAATGCTGTAGGGACTATAAGGGTTAATTAATAGGTTCACACTTAGGTTATAAATTTCCTGTCTATGGTCCCATACACTAGTCTATGAATAAGCGCCACTAGGGGGCGCAAAACGCGTTAGCCTGCTTTCCTCCCTGTCTGCCCTCTGTTTGGGAACACTATATGTTTTACTGTTTGTACAATAAAAGGTACGTTTTATATTTTGTTTAACCTTGAGTGCCTGCATTCATTTTGTTCACATGTGGTCTCACAGCTTGATCCGCAGTTAAGCTACGGCACTCTGAGCATTACCTTTAGCAGAGGTCTTTGATGTAGTTTTGCTTGCTCACACGGACCGATGGTCTGACCGTGTTCCGGACACCCCTGTCTTTTGCCATCAATAGCATACAAAGTATATTGAAACCTATGGGAATTTATTAAGGAGCCTAAGGATGATGTATAAATTGAGAAGAGTGGTGGACCAAGCCCTGTGGTATGCCAACAGAAAGTGGTAAAGGGACAAAGGATGTGCAAGAGAATTCTACACTAAAGGTACGGATAGGCAGGTAGGAGGAGAGCCAAGCGAGGGCCTTTACTGCTCTAGATTTACCAACCTCAACAATATCACAAATTTTACTTTACAACATATATTTTGCTGGCTGAACAATGCAATACAATGCTTAACCCTTTCCTGAAAGGACTTATTTGTCTACATCAAACAAAGTTTTGATGTAAACAAATATGTAAAAATTTAAATCACGCAATCATTCATGCGATCCTGTGATTTCAATAATAGGATTGGGTCGGGCGGAGTACCTACGACGCTAGACATGCCCTCCAGCCAGTGTTCCCATTTAGCAAGCGGCTATGGCTTCAGGACAGCCAAACGGCTAGGGCGTACCATGCCGTCCTAACGGCGCTAAAACGCAGTGCAGTTAGGACGTCATGGAACATCCTAATGGCGGGAAGGGGTTAATTGCTGATATAAGCTCTAGCATTAATAAAACATTTTTACTTTTATGTACATTCATTTTATATACTTTGTATATGCCAAAATGTGCATAGAATATTTTAAATCTGCTGTTAAATATTACCGCTAAAAATCGCCAACACGTCTCCTCTTAATCATAATTTTCAAAAACCTTTAGAATCTAATCTCACAAATCCATCTGTTCTGAAGATCATCTCATGTGTTGTGACTCATGGGCAGGGCAATCTAACCTTTATCATTCATGTAACTGTCTTTATCATTGTAGCTTACAGTTTTATACTTAATGCCACAGTGCTGTATAATATATAAATAAAAACTAGTGATAATAATAAGGCAATAATTCTGGAAAACGTATTACCAAATATCACTAATGGAAAGAGCATTGCAATAACTTCAACTTTTATAAATATAAAAATATTCTTTTGTTTTATTTTTCATTTTAAAATAAGGATAACAAAGCTACCTGCCCACAATGTAATGCTTAATATTCCTGACGAGTTACCATTGCTCACTGACAACTTTTGTATGTTAAATGTTCATTTTCTCTGTTATATATATTCTTTATCACAATACTTTTGATTTAGGAAGATAATAGTGAACTGTTTTATGTCACATAGCTGTATAGAGTTAAAAGCGTGCAAATAGAGTATCAGTTCTTAAAGGGACATTAAACACTAAATAAATGCTAGACAGAATTAAGCATTCACAGAAAAGATTAGTCTGAACATAACATGTAGATGTATTGTTTAAAGTTTCATTAGCTGTTTAAATATTGACAAAATAAGTGTGAAGTTTTAGTGTCTATAAAACAATGGGAGCTGCCATGTTGTAACTTAGGTAACCTTCTCTGCTGTGGCCAATTAGAGACAGTTATAAATAGGTCACTAGAGATTGCAGCCAATGGCTGTGTGGAATATAATAGTGTTCTGCACTTGCACGTCTAACAGGAACTAAAAATCTTACAATTACAGAATAGAATTACAGGCAAAGGTGACAAAATAAATAATGAAAGTAAATTGTTTTTTATATATACAATTTATCATTTATGTTAACATCTCAAAGTGTTTAAAATTACTTTAATTTAGCATATATAGAGATATTGTCACCAAAAGCAGCTCATCTTGTAATCTGCTGGCTGCAATGGATGATCCTCAGAACTAATTAAAGGGACATAATTGAAAGGTATACACTGCTAAACAGCTTTTAAAAAAGTGTGCATTAGCCTTTTTTTTTATTTTTAACACCATAATTGGCACCGAGTGCATGCATATAACATTCACGGGAGATGACTGGTAAGTGCATAGAACATAATTACCAGGCTAAACCACACTCTTTTTAATGCATTTTGCATTGCAGTTAGGGTTGCCACCTCGGCCATGTTTTCCTGGACACTTATGAGTTACACATGCTGCAGGGTAAGCAGTGAGGAACATGTATTGTGTTGTCCATTAGCAGTATTCATGTGATGTCCAGAGGCACAATATATGTTCCGCCCTGCTTACCCTGCAGCATGTGTAACTCATAAGTGTCCAGGAAAACATGGCCGAGGTGGCAACCCTAATTGCAGTGTGTCTTGCAATAATATGCTGGGACTGAATAGACTTGATTGTCCTTTTAAGCTACTTTTAAGAGGATTGGTTTAGCAAAAAATAGCAAGAGCACTACACTGATAGGAAAGGAACGCTCTATTTAGTGTTTGAATATATACAGAAAATGTTCAGGTTATTTACAATTGGGGTATCCTTCTATATGAGTATGTTTGGATACCAATATAAATTTATGTAATTTCTGTATTCTTAATCGGTATATAAATATATCCCTAATGAGCTTGAGTGCGTGTGCATAAAACTACACTAGTTACAAATATAGTCTATACCCTGAGGAGGTAGAGACTAAAAGAATGCACTTGAGTAGCACTTCTGTTCCTGAGAATAAGGTTAGGATTGAAATTGGACTTAAACAACCACTGTGGAATTAATTTTTCCATCAACCCTTTGGCCCACAGTGGTTGTTTAAGTCCAATTTCAATCCTAACCTTATTCTCAGGAACAGAAGTGCTACTCAAGTGCATTCTTTTAGTCTCTACCTCCTCAGGGTATAGACTATATTTGTAACTACTTTTAAGAGGAGCTTCCCTTATGATAAAAATGTATCCTATTTTAAAAACAAAATAAAACTACTTATATATACACAGCTGAGGGTATGCAGAGCATTATATTCATTTATATACCTCTTTAATGAAAATATGTTTACTCTTTAACCTACAAATTAAATAAACAAACGATAAATAATAAAACATTTCATCTACCTAGAATCATACACAAAGGCAAAGGAAGGGCATTATATATACGTTGTGATAAGACATAAGAGAATATTCTAAACACCAAGGTTAATGAGACTCCAAAAGGCAAGGAAGACAGCAGACAGTTTTATAACAGCTTTATGTGAGCTGGCAGAACACTGAGTCTTAAACAACAAATAATGAAATATCCAATGACAAAAATATAGTAGGTTTAAAGTGAAAGATACAAAGTAACAAGTAAAAATCCCTGAGGTGACGTTGAGATTACATGAGTCATATACAAAACAAAAAATGAATTAATCAATTAAATTAAACACGCTGAGCTATTTTCAGCATTGAAATAAAAGCACCCCTGCTTATAAAACGTGCATAACAGAAATGAATGTTACATTTTTCAGTCTTTGCAAAGAACTATCCAGTCAAATCCGTATTAAAGGGCCATAATACCCAAATGTTTAAACACTTGAAAGTGATGCAGCATAGCTGTAAAAAGCTGACTAGAAAATATCACCTGAACATCTCTATGTAAAAAAAAGATATTTTACCTCAAAAGTTTCTCAGTAGCCACATCCCATTGTAAAGGACCTCTAAGCAACAAATCAGTATGTCTGTCCCGGGACAGCTAAGGGAGTGAGCTTATGTGCACACTCATCTTATTTCCCTATTCAGTGTAAGGAAGTTTATTATGAAATCTCATGAGAGTTATGTGAAATCTCATGAGATCACAGTAAAAGAGTTCATGACCTCAGTACTCTTGATGCTGATTGGCTGCTGTTCATTTCTTCATTTTTTTTATTTTTTTTTACCTGCAGCTGGGCAGCAGCTGAGTATAACTTTTTACACAGAACCTACTCTACTGAGCTGAGAAAATTGTGAGGTAAAATATCTTCCTTTTTTACATAGAGATGCTCAGGTGATATTTTCCTGTCAGCTTTTTACAGTTATACTGCATCTGTTTTAAGTGATTTAGCATATATGAGTATTATGTCCCTTTAAAGGCAAATTAAAACCATTTTTTTCTTACACTATTTAGGAGGAGTATACTTTTATCATCACATTTGCTTCATTGGTATCTTTTCTTGAAGGAGCTGCAGTGCACTGCTGACAGTTAGCTAAGCACATCAGGTGATCTAATTACTAGAGCCATATGTGTGTAGCAAGTGTATTTATGCTGCTGAACCTAACCAGGATAGTCTCTTCAATAAAGGATACAAAGGAACAAAGCTTATTTGATTATATACTGTATGTAATTTGGAACATCATGTAAAACTGCATACTCTGAATCATGAAAGTTTAATTTTTGACTTTACTGTCCCTTTTCTGTTTTACTAATCTCTAATATAGGTTTGCAGTGGTGAAAGTTTTATCATATGTTCCCTAGTCATTTCAGTAGCACAATAGGAACAGCATGCAAGTAATAGATTTATAATGATAATGCAGCCTTTATCGTGAACTTACAGTGGCAAAAATAAATTAATAAAAAGTGAGCAGGAGCAGAACAATCACTCAAAAAAATCTGTTTTGTTTGTCCATAATTACAGATGTATCTGATAATAACAATTTGTTCTTTTACTGTCCATAGTGCATCAGGTGTGAATATCTACTCCATTAATTCCTAACAAAATAGTTTTTACAAATATTTTTCGCCTCCTCCCTCTCTCGCCCTCAATCTCTTTAAGAGAAGGATTTTTGTATGCGCTTTCTACCTTCAAGTCTTTTTCTCCTCTCAGATAAAGCTGCCAGACATGTACAGCTACTAGCAGATAAAACATACAAGAAACACAACAATCTTCTCCACGACATACATATGATTCACCTGTAGCAAACAAAGTCAGTCTCAGAACACAACACAAACTGGTAGACGTTTTGCATGAGATGACCCTTCTTCTACCTTATTTCTGTCTTGGTCACTGTTTATGCACAGACCTAGTAAAGACACCTGGTGATCGTGGGCACAACACAAATAAATTATTCACATGCATGAGACATATCATATTTTATGGAATATTCCTCTACACACATATGTTTACATGATAATAACTATGATACCTCTTATGGGAATTCAATATTTTGTTTATCGCTGTGTTCTGTCCTTTCTTGGCCCCATCCTCTTTGGTTCCTACAATATCTAAGCTCTGCCTTCTTCTAAAAATTGTTTACTTTCTCTTCAGTTTTATACATGGACAAATGTATGTGAGTATTAGAAGTAATATTATGCTAAATGAATCTCCAAGTGTAATGATGACCTCTAGAGCTCCAACCATACTTCTGTAGCCAACAATCAGCAAGTGCTACCCAGGATTCTGAACCAAAAATGGGCCGGCTCCTAAGCTTACATTAATTGATAATAGGCGTAAATTAGAATGTTGCTTAAAAATGCATGTTCTGTCTGAATCATCAAATAAATTGGGTTTAATAGGTTTAATATCCTTTTAAGAGTATTAAAGTTGTTCACAACTGTAACATGAATTGTTGATGTTTTGTTTAAACAATCCAAATCAAAAAAGCAGCCTAGAGCGCAGAACAAAAACACAATCTAAGTGCAGAGGTAATGGTAAAAACGTGTTCCTTTATTACAATACAAGATTGCACTCACAGACTCCAACCTCAAACATATGAGGTATGATAACAGCAATATACTGGATTCCTCACGGCAAAGATATCTCTCCCTTCCGGTCTTTGCAGCTGTTCAGCTGTTTCCACTTTCTCTTTTTTTCTCACAGCAGAGTGCACAACCTGAGAGAGTGCCGATTCCGGCTGCCAGTAAAGGCTGTGACACACTGCAAGCGATGCGGCGCGAGGCGATGCAGCTGCTTCGCACCGCGTCGCATCGCTTCTGAAGTTCAATTATTTCATCTCTGAGTGCTTAGCTACGCGACCTGATGCAGCAGAGTGCTCAGAGATGAAAAGGCAGTACACACTGAGCGCGCACAGCTGCATCTACACGCTGCGCACCGCTCCGCTTGCAGTGTGTCACAGCCTTTATAGTGTAGAAGAAACCCTTGCTACCGCAATTTGGTGTGTCTGCCAAAGGGCCGGCTCACAGACACGCTAGTCTCACATAGTAGTTTCGGGGTCGCAGCGTCAGAAACGTGGGCGTGGCCTGACATGTTTCGCAGGGCTCCTCCCTGCTTCTTCAGAGGCTCTTTTTTCTGCGCTCTAGGTTGCTTTTTTGATTTGGAGTGTGATTTTGACAGGCACTACACCAGTGCTTTAAAAGGAGCAGCAGATTGAAATTGAGAGGAGAGAAAGACTGAGCTTTTTGAAAAACAGAACGAAAAGTAAAGTATTCTGTATGGGACTCAAAAATAAGGTTTTTATTATATGTGAATGTTAACTATATATACTTTTTTATGTGTGCATTTACATTGTATTCTATTTAATTATATGTAATTGTGATCTATTTACTTACTTATATGTATATAAAGAAATCACATTAACTCATTGCTGCAAAGTGCAGGGATATTACCACAAAATCTTTTTCAGCAATTTTCCAACTGCAGAGTTAGGTTTGAAGCGCTCCATTTTAGTTTTGTGGTTTATGGTTTTCGTTTAAACAATAACTAACAATGTGTGATTACAGACTGTATTATGTTTTGCTTATTTGTTTATTGAACTTGATTTAAAGGGGAATGATACAGGTGATGCATATGACATTATAACACTCATGCATACGAATGTGAATAATTGTCACATACTAAACATATTTGTTTTTGCATGAATAAAGTTTTGAAAACAGTTTGAAATGATTTGAAAACTAGGAAGTACTTGTGTCCAGCTCATCCTTTGGGACAAGCAACTTACTAACTAATAAGGACAAAAAAGACAGTAACCAGTAACCACAAGCATAAAAGATCACCACATGAACATCTCATTTCAAAAGAAAAAAAACCCCTACAAGCTGTAACTATTCTAAAATTCCCTTTTAAATGCAACAAATTAAAAATGACTTTAATGTTCATATAAAACAGCAATATTATTTATTCTAAATGTTTCCTTTAATACTGCAGAATGAATATTCAATACATAAATGAAAATATATATTAAAATATAAACGAATTAATAAATATTTCCATTCACATTGAGTATATTCATTTGTTTATTATTATTATCGGTTATTTGTAGAGCGCCAACAGATTCCGCAGCGCTAATATACAAATCTAATTTTAAATGGAGTCGTTTTAGTGCACAATAGCCCTAATATTTTTGCACATCAGGCCATAATCTTAGAAAATATGCTTTTCTAAAATATTCAAAAAACTAAACTTTAAGAAATCCCTGCAGAGTATAAACACAATACTCCTGCCCATGCTGTCATATTTGCTAAAGGGACATGAAACAGCCAAAATGTTCATTCATGATTTAGGTAGAACATATACGATTTTAAACAACTTTCTAGTTTACTTCTATTATCAAATTTGCTTTATTCTGTTGGTATTATTTGTTGAAGGTATAGAATGAGGATGTAGGACACTCTTAAGTGGGATGATTATAAATTAATCTAATTTATTACATACGAATAAGTTAAAAAATAAAAAAATACAGATACAACAATGAATTTAAATTTAAAATAAATAAAAATAAATATATGATAAAAATAAAAGTGATGTAAATATGTCTTGAGCAATGTATACCGTAGACAATGTATAAATGTCAGACCATAAATGATGATGGCTAAACAACAGTAGTAGAGAGACCAAACAGGGATTCAGATTGGGAAATATTATCCCATAGATAGTGTAGTGAAAGTCCAGCATAAGTGAAAGTCCAACACAAGAAAAATCAGTGTCAATAATGTCAATAAATCCTCAAAGGTGTTGCAAAAATAAAAATAAAAAATGCCAGATGAAAAATAGAGTGACTTGGTGAAAAAAAAGGAAAAAATGTGTACACAAAAATATGTATATAAAAATGTATATAAAAATTATACATCTAAGAACAAAAACAAAAACCATGTGGTGGTAATTCCTCCAATAAGATCCTGTGGTTGCTCTGGTTTCTTTTTTAAAAAACAGTTGAAAATGTTTTTAAAAATCCTAGACTGTCTTGAAAAAGGCCTTATCTAGGCCAAAACGCGTTGACATTTGGTAAGCATACTTCTATTGTACCTTATGTTTTTTGTACATCTACACTATGTTTTTTATCTGTTTTTTTTAAACATTTTCAACTGTTTTTTAAAAAAGAAACCAGAGCACCACACCACCACATGGTTTTTGTTTTTATATGTATAATTTTTATATACATTTTTATATAAATATTTTTGTGTACACATTTTTTGCTTTTTTTTCACTAAGTCACTCTATTTTTCATCTGGCATTTTTTATTTTTGCAACACCATCATCATTATTTGGAAATTCACTTGAATATTACACAACCTTTGAGGATTTATTGACATTATTGACACAGATTTTTCTTGTGTTGGACTTTCACTTATGCTGGACTTTCACTACACTATCTATGGGATAATATTCCCCAATCTGAATCCCTGTTTGGTCTCTCTACTACTGTTGTTTATCATCATCATTTATTCATCATTTATCGTCTGACATTTATACATTGTCTACGGTATACATTGTTCAAGATATATTTACATCACTTTTATTTTTATCATATTTTTATTTATTTTAAATTTAAATTCATTGTTGTATCTGTATTTTTTTATTTTTTAACTTATTCGTATGTAATAAATTAGATTAATTTATAATCATCCCACTTAAGAGTGTCCTACATTCTCATTCTATACCACTAATACCTCTGGCGCTGTATACAACATATTACTTGATTAATTTATATTTAGACCAGCTAGGAGGTCTCTGTATACTAGCTTGAGGTATATCCTTGGCGCTCAATCTGAATTACCTTTATTATTTATTGATAGAGCTGCAATGCACTAATGGTTTCTTACTGAACACATGGGTGAGCCAATGACAATCGGTATCTATATGCAGCCACCAATCGGCAGCAAGACCCTAGGTTCTTTGCTGCTCCTGAGCCAACCTAGATAAACCTCTCAGCAAATGATAACAAGAGAAGGAAGCAAATTAAATATTAGAAGTAAATTGAAAAGATGTTTAAAATTGTATGCTCTGAATCACAAATGTCTAATTATGACTTTACTGTCTCTTTAAATAGGATAGAAATATAAAAATGGAAAAGTACATGGGTGCATTTCATTTTTAAAGGGACAGTCTACCATAGAATTGTTATTGTTTTAAAAGATAGATAATCCCTTTATTACCAATTCCCCAGTTTTGAATAACCAACACAGTTATATTAATATACTTTATACCTCTGTGATTACCTTATATCTAGGAACCTTCTTCCAGCCCCCTGATCACATGACTGTGACTGTTTATTATCTATTGTCTTACATTTAGCATTGTTTTGTGCTAAATCTTAAATAACTTTCTGTGCCTGAACACAGTGTTATCTATATGGCCCACGTGTACTTTCTGTCTCTTTGTGTTGAAAAGAGATTTAAAAAGCCTGTGATAAGAGGCAGCCCTCAAAGGCTTAGAAATTAGCATATGAGCCTACCTATGTTTAGTTTAAACTAAGAATACCAAGAGAAAAAAAGCTAATTTGATGATAAAAGTAAATTGGAAAGTTGATTAACCCATTAATGACAACTGACGTACCAGGTACGTCATGCATTAACAAGCAGTTAATGACAATAGACGTACCTGGTACGTCAGTTGTCTAACAGAGTGCTGGAAGTGATCACAACCACTTCCAGCAGCTCTGAGTGTATTGCAGTGATGCCTCGATATGGAGGCATCCTGCAATACCCCTTTACAAGGTTCCGATGCAGAGAGAGCCACTCTGTGGCCCTCTCTGCACTGGTAGCGATGGTGCCGATGGTGCCGATGGTGCCGTTTGACCGGGTGGGAGGAGGGAGCGTGTGCGCGCGTGCACGATGCGCGCACGCGTGCACGAGGGCGTGCACGTGCACGCATTAGCCACACTGACACCAATGAAGTTAGGAAGGGGGAAAAAAAGTTAAAAACATTTTTCCATATAAAAGGATCTGGGAGGGGGAGGGGGTGGGGGTATTGTGGGGGGGCTGCTACACTACAGAAATAATTAAAAATAAAAATAAAAGTTAAAAATAAAATTAAAATACTTTGGTTTGTGGGGCCAAACTGGGTACTGGCAGACAGCTGCCAGTACCCAAGATGGCGGTAATTAGGTAGGGGAGAGGGTTAGAGAGCTGGAGGGGGGGATCAGGGAGGTTGGTGCTAAGGAAGGGGTTCATCACAACTAAAATATTTTATTATTTTTATTTAAAAAAAAACAAAAAACTCTTATTTAGTACTGGCAGACTTTCTGCCAGTACTTAAGATGGCGGGAACAATTGTGGGGTGGGGGAGGGAAGAGAGCTGTTTGGGAGGGATCAGGGGGTGGGATGTGTCAGGTGGGAGGCTGATCTCTAAAATTAACCCTGCAAGCTCCTTACAAGCTACCTAATTTAACCCCTTCACTGCTGGGCATAATTCACGTGTGGTGCGCAGCAGCATTTAGCGGCCTTCTAATTACCAAAAAGCAACGCCAAAGCCATATAAGTCTGCTATTTCTGAACAAAGGGGATCCCAGAGAAGCTTTTACAACAATTTCTGCCATAATAACACAAGCTGTTTGTAAATAATTTCAGTGAGAAACCTAAAATTGTGAAAAATGTAAAGTTTTTTTTTTATTTGCTCGCATTTGGCGGTGAAATGGTGGCATAAAATATACCAAAATGGGCCTAGATCAATACTTGGGGTTGTCTACTACACTACACTAAAGCTAAAATTAACACTACAAGCTCCCTACAAGCTCCCTAATTAACCCCTTCACTCCTGGACATAAAACACGTGTGGTGCGCAGCGGCATTTAGCGGCCTTCTAATTACCAAAACGCAACCACAAAGCCATATAAGTCTGTTATTTCTGAAAAAGGGGATCCCAGAGAAGAATTTACAACCATTTGTGCCATAATTGCAAAAGCTGTTTATAAATAATTTCAGTGGGAAACCTAAAGTTTGTGACAAAATTTGTGAAAAAGTGAACTTTTTTTTTTTTATCGCATTTGGCGGTGAAATGGTGGCATGAAATATACCAAAATGGGCCTAGATCAATACTTTGGGATGTCTTCTAAAACAAAATATATACATGTCAAGGGATATTCAGGTATTCCTGACAGATATCAGGGTTCCAAAGTAACTAGCGCCAATTTTGAAAAAAAGTGGTTTGGAAATAGTAAAGTGCTACTTGTATTTATTGCCCCATAAATTGCAAAAAAAGCAAAGAACGTGCAAACATTGGGTATTTCTAAACCCAGGACAAAATTTATAAACTATTTAGCATCAGTGTTTTTTGGTGATTGTAGATGTGTAACAGATTTTGGGGGTCAAAGTTAGAAAAAGTGTGTTTTTTTCCATTTTTTCCTCATATTTTATCATTTTTTTTTAGTAAATTATAAGATATGATGAAAATAATGGTATTTTTAGAAAGTCCATTTAATGGCGAGAAAAACGGTATATAATATGTGTGGGTACAGTAAACGAGTAAGAGGAAAATTACAGCTAAACGCAAACACTGCAGAAATGTAAAAATAGCCATTGTCATTAAGGGTAAGAAAATTGAAAAATGGTCCTGTCATTAAGGGGTTAAAATTAAAAGTCCTATCTGAATAATGAAAGTTTATTTTATACTAGACTGTCCCTTTAAGTAGAATCATTTTGCAGCATACTTCCATTAGCAAAAATGCTATTCTAGTAAGAGTTATTACAGTTTTTCCAGCAGCATACTCACATATGCTATGTGGGCCTGTACACCAGTATTCAAGCTGAGAAAGCTGCCTGTGGTGTATATTGTGCCTGTGCAATACAAGCTACTGCTGACTCTCTGAGAAGGTGTAGTGTCTACATTTTGGTGCACAGGCCCCTCACAGGATATGTGCGTATGCTGCTGAAAACAATGATAACTTTTACCAGAAGCATTTTTGCTAGTGAAAGTATATTGCAAAAATGGTTGTATTTAAAATTGAAATTCACACATGCACATTTAATTTTTTACCTTTCTATCCTTTTAATATACAGCTGAAACTCGAAAAATTAGAATATCGTATTTATTTCACTAATGCAACTTAAAAGGTGAAACTAATATATGAGATAGACTCATTACATGCAAAGCAAGATAGTTCAAGCCGTGATTTGTCATAATTGTGATGATTATGGCTTACAGCTCATGAAAACCCCAAATCCACAATCTCAGGAAATTAGAATATTGTGAAAAGGTGCAATATTCTAGGCTCAAAGTGTCCCACTCTAATCAGCTAATTAAGCCAAGGGTTCCTGAGTCTTTAAATGGTCTCTCAGTCTGGTTCAGTAGGAATCACAATCATGGGAAAGACTGCTGACCTGACAGTTGTGCAGAAAACCATCATTGGCACTCTCCATAAGGAGGGAAAGCCTCAAAAGGTAATTGCAAAAGAAGTTGGATGTTCCCAAAGTGCTACATCAAAGCACATTAATAGAAAGTTATGTGGAAGGGAAAAGTGTGGAAGAAAAAGGTGCACAAGCAGCAGGGATGACCGCATCCTGGAGCGGATTGTCAGGAAAAGGCCATGCAAAAGTGTTGGGGACTTTCACAAGGAGTGGACTGAGGCTGGAGTCAGTACATCAAGAGCCACCACACACAGACGGATCCTGGACATGGGCTTCAAATGTCGTATTTCTCTTGTCAAGACACTCCTGAACAACAAACAACGTCAGAAGCGTCTTACCTGGGCTAAAGAAAAACAGACCTGGTCTGTTGCTCAGTGGTCCAAAGTCCTCTTTTCTGATGAGAGCAAATTTTGCATCTCATTTGGAAACCAAGGACATAGAGTATAGAGGAAGAATGGAGAGGCACACGCTGCAAGATGCTTGAAGTCCAGTGTGAAGTTTCCACAGTCTGTGTTGATTTGGGGAGCCATGTCATCTTCTGGTGTTGGTCAACTGTGCTTCATTAAGTGCAGGGTCAATGCAGCCGTCTACCAGGAGATTTTGGAGCACTTCATGCTTCCTACCACATACAAGCTCTATGGGGATGCTGACTTCATTTTCCAGCAGGACTTGGCACCTGCCCACACTGCCAAAAGCACCAAAACCTGGTTCAATGACCGTGGGATTACTGTGATTGATTGGCCAGCAAACTCGCCTGACCTAAACCCCATAGAGAATCTATGGGGCATTGCCAAGAGAAAGATGAGACATGAGACCGAACAATGGAGAAGAGCTGAAGGCCGCTATTGAAGCATCCTGGTCTTCCATAACACCTCAGCAGTGCCACAGGCTGATAGCTTCCATGCCATGCCGCATTGAGGCAGTAATTGCTGCAAAAGGGGCCCAAAGCAAGTACTGAGTACATACAGTATGCATGCTTATACTTTTCAGAGGTCCGATATTGTTCTATGTACAATCCTTGTTTTATTGATTGCATGTAATATTCTAATTTTCTGAGATTGTGGATTTGGGGTTTTCAAGAGCTGTAAGCCATAATCATCACAATTATGACAAATTGCAGCTTGAACCATCTTGCTTTGCATGTAATTAGTCTATCTCATATATTAGTTTCACCTTTTAAGTTGCATTAGTGAAATAAATGAACTTTTGCACAATATTCTAATTTTTCGAGTTTCACCTGTAGACCAAAATTGTTTTGGACATTACAAGTACAATTAGTGCAGATTAAAACACCCTCAACAAATGATAAATTGCAGCATCTGCAGGTGTCCTACTATTTCTCACAGAATAAATACAGCAAAAAGTAATTCACAAATAGAATAACAATTTACACCTCAAACATAGTCAATGTTCTTGGGGTGAAAGTTACAATGTAAATTCTATGACAAACAATAAAACCTTATAGCTAAGCTTAGTGAAATAAATGCCAAATCAAGTCATATTTGTCTCTGCAACAGCAGCTCACCCCTGTTATTCCTATCAAACTACCCTCAATCCCACCTACAGACTCCCTAAACTGGCACCCCCAAGCTATCTCTTGTAAGGCCATAGAACACACGTCGTTCAAACAGCATCAGGACATCCATATAGCCATATCAAACTATAAAGTGGTTAAAGTTTTTATCTCACTCTCTCATAGATAGATAGATAGATAGATAGATAGATAGATAGATAGATAGATAGATAGATAGATGATAGACAGACAGGTAGGTAGATAGATAGATAGATAGATAGATAGATAGATAGATAGATAGATAGATGTCTATCTATCCTATCAGACAGATAGATAGATAGATTAGATGATAGACAGACAGGTAGGTAGATAGATAGATAGATAGATAGATAGATAGATAGATAGATGATAGATATATGTCTATCTATCCTATCAGACAGATAGATAGGATAGATAGACAGACACAGAAAGACAGACAGATTGATCGATTGATCGATAAATAGAATGAAAATAGAGTCATTGGCTATAGACACAAATTTACATACATTCATACAGCATAATAAAAATACTTAAGTTGTAAAGTGTAGTGAACCTTCCGGGCCACGCTAGTAGCAGAGCTTATTATCAGTAAATTGAGCAATATATAACAGCGCACTGGAGAGGCCAAAGATCATACGTCCTTTGAGATATTCTCTGGCAGAAAGCTTTTATCCAACTCCTTACCTGCTGTTAAAGATGGAAATACATTATATTACATCGTACTGCAGATCTCCCAGCAACAAAAGGGTTTAAGATGTACTGAGGTGCTGGTTAGTGTCCAGAGACCATGACTGACACTCTTACCATTTCTTTCCACTGCCCAATTGATTTTATAATGCTCTTCCCTCAAGGGCCTATTAGTTCAGCTGAATGAGGAATTTTTCATTCAATATTGTTTCATAAATGAGACTTAAAAGGCAAATCTTCCATGTATAACTTTCTCATTGTATAGTCTTCCATTCAAGCAAGTCTCACCCTCATACACAAGTCATCTGTCTAAGTAAAAACTAAAACTAACCAGCTTCTTTATATTAAAAATACACTTATAGATTTACCTTAATAATGCACCGAGTATGTTAACATTTACAATATTCATGAATGGTGTATTTTGAGTATAAAATAGCCTATAGTATACTTTATCAATGATAGCAAGCAAAGTGACTTTTAATGAGCAGTCATTTTTTCCATGCTGTTGTAGACAGATTAGATATAAAGCTAAATATATTCACATATTCAACGTGTAAAGCCAGATTACAAGTGGGGCACTAATAGTTACGCGCAAGCGAAAATGGGTTTATATTGGCTGTTTGTGCGCGTTGTGTGTAGGGCTTGTATTGCAGGTTGAGAGTAAACACTATTGCTTGAACGCAATTGAAGTTAATGCGCTTTAAGATAAATCGCACTCAGAGCTCTGCTTAACTGTTTTGCAAAAATAAAGGGTCACAAAAAACATCACAAATACATTACAAAGTACAGTTACACTCATAATAACACTAAATAATAAACATTATTTTACAAAAAGTTGCACAAAAAAGTTATGAGGCCTCAAAGATATGAGATCTCAGGTGTTTAACATAGAGATACATACATATACATGTATAAATATGTATACATATATATATATATATATATATATATGTTTGTGTACATATGTATTTATATGTGTAAATACGTGTATTTACAGACATATACACATATAAACACATAAACACATTTGTATACAGTTTCAACGAATCAAAAGCAAAATAAATCCTTGCACAAAGGCGCTTACTAAACAGAATAAAGTATTCCTGACTAAAGTTCTGTGGCTTTTCCAGACAGTTGAAAAGTTACAAATAGATTTCAAATCTTTACAGACCTAGAATCTCTAGACAGCAGCACAACTCTATGGCCCCAATTTATCAAAGGGCTTGCGGACCTGATCCGGCACTGCGGATCAGGTCCGCAAGACCTCGCTAAATGCGGAGAGCAATACGCTCTCCGCATTTAACATTGCACCAGCAGCTCACAAGAGCTGCTGGTGCAACTCCGCCCCCTGCTGACTCCCAGCAGGGAGGTGTCAATCAACCCGATCGTACTCCATCGGGTTGATTTCAGGCGATTATATTAGGTTATGGAGCAGGGTTCTTTATATTGCTGCTTCATAAGTTGTGTTTCTGTGGAGTCTGAAGACTTGCCAGAAACACGGCCCTTCAAGCTCCGTAGCCAGTAGTGCTATGCTGTAATTTCAGCAAAGGATAACATGAGAATGAAGCAGATTTGATAATAGAAGTGAGTTAGAAAGTTGTTTAAAATGTTATGTTCTATCCAAAAATGTTGGGGTTTTCTGTCATTTTATTTGACCTTAATTAGCTGCAGGTGAGGGAAAACCTGAACTGGATTCCTCACCTGCAGTTCTCTGCCACAGCCAAACTCTGGAGTGGATAACTGGCCCATGATACACAATTAATAGTACATTTTCAATTTCACCAAGAACATTGTAGAATTTGTGGGGGAACATATACTCCATTGTACACAATCCCCTACCCCCAGCTCAGACCCACTGGAACCTTAGCAACAAGTGAATGCATTCTGGAAAGACTATCAGCATTTCCCTTATCTTTTCCACCCCTAGCTGGCCTCCAAGAATATTTCTATGGGCAAGTTTTAGCACAGTGTCCTGATAGGATTGTGGTACCAACAATTACATTGTAATCTCTGCCCCTTTCTTTTCAACACAATACAGTAAATCATTATCTACTTCAAAATAAGGATAAGTAAGATGTTTGTCTGGATTAACCTGTGAACCATTTCGTAGCAAGATATAATCTCTGGCCACTGCCAAAGTTGGATCGGACCACCAGACCAACGTGCACTTCTAACGTTACCTGGGTTGGACTGTAAATCAATTATTAGTATATTTTTATTTGCACTACTTATTGGCCCTTCCTCAGTTTGTTCTGGGTTATCACTAACCAGTGCTTTTATATGCGTTACCTGCTAACTTACAATCTCATCATTATTATTTGGTTCATCAATCAACATATTAGAAAATGGAAATTCATTAATTAGTTGTTCAGTAGTAGATTTTACAGCAATGGGCAATAGGCCAAAAAAAGAGAAAAATCTCTTCAATTTATTATATTGTGAGCCAATTTTTGTACCAACCCAACTCGCCATTTTACCGTGCCACACTGGGTTTAAATAATTATCCCAGTGAAAACAGGCAATATCTAGCTTGTGTGAAACATCTGTTTGTATATTAGGAAATAATGCTTGGTCTAAAAGAGTAACCATACTCCTTGGGCTTGATGATATAAACTTCACCAGCTCAAACCTACTTTTTCTCGCTGACTCTTGCATGGCTGCCCCCGTGAAATGATCGTAAAAAAAGGGGCAGTCCCTGTGAGTGGTGAGATGGCTCCTATTAAAAGTAATGAAGCTCGCTGGAAAGGGACACTTCGCTCCTTAGAGCGAAGTTAGCAGGGGGAGCACTTCAAAATTAAAATCCTGCAGCCATTATAACCCACATTATGCTGCTTTCTGCATAGAGAATCTTACATTTGCCTATATTTTAGTATGCATTTGTTTTTCTATTGGTGTGTCACAAATATCTCAGGATTCAGCTGCTAAGGAGTTAACTTTGTGTAGCTGGCACTCAAAACAGTTATTTGTTTTCAAGAAGAATTGTGTTTGTATTTTCTTTGAAGTGCCAGAACCCCCTAAATAGCCACCAAATGTTAGTGTGTATGCATTGGGTCATAAAGTCACTGAAACTCTTAGTCACAGAGATACACAGGATACAGTTTATGGCTTAAGCTGTCAATAGAATGCATGATGCAAAACAGGCCCTTCATTACAAAAACTGACCAGGTCACTGACAGGTTATTGGTATATTATGTACATATGTGGGTTAAAAGTGTTATAACCTTAACGGCAGGTAAATATGACAACCTATGGCATATTTGATATCAAAACGATTCTCCCAATAAAACTAAAAAGGTTCTAAATATGTAAATATAGAAATTTCTTACCTAGCAGAAATGATAATGGATTGTATAAATTCAGGCAAGAAATTAGTCTATTGAAGGTTGTAAAGACAGGGGGGTTTCTTAGCCCACCCAGGAGGGTGTGGTTAAGCAACCTGATCTCTGAAAAGTAGGGTTTAAGAATCTTATTTTTTAACAATAAGATTGTCATTCTTATAAGGGGAGCTGCTGTACAGAAGTAAGGAGCCATCATTTTCATGCCAGCCCCTGGCGCAGATCTTGAAGATTAGGAAAGTATTCAATTCTGTTTTTCTCCTTTTTATTTTAAAACACTGTTTGCGTGTGTAATTTTATTTGTAACAACTTTTTATTAATAATGCATTGTGCGTAATATTGTTGGCATAATAAATAATTCCTTTATTAAGTTTGGCCTTTGTCTAATAATTGAACCACGTTACTGAAAGAGACTGGAATATTAGAACTGTATAATTTTAGGTTATTTTCTGCTAAATTGTATTTCTAGAGTTAATGTGTAAAGTCTGGGGTTTTCCTTAAGATTTTCCCTTTAATAAATTTTAAGTTGTGGCAGCATTTGAGCTATAGGATTTATAGTTTATTGTGGGTGGCATTGGAAAGGGAGTGTTGGGCATTTCTCTTACGTCTAGTACAGATTAAGGGAGTGCGAATTAACTCTTGCACCCACTAAACTGAATCACAAGCTTGCCTGGTGTGGCTAGATTGTGACCTATAGGTGACAGAAAAGGGGGCTGAAAACCCTTTCTGTGCCAAATAAGTGACTGGCGCAGGTTTGGATAACCTTGGTTCGTCACATGGGGTTATAAGTATTCGTATTGTTTTGAGAAAAGCTTGCCACATTTTAGTTGGAGAGAAAACATTGAGATCTGCAGTTCGAAAATCTTTATAGAATTACGCTGGGATTAGAGAGACATTTTTATATACGCCCATGGAATGCCTATGTTCATGGTGTTAAAATATGATTTTTGTGGAACAATTTTGTTACGATTTTTGATGCACCTTAATACAATTTTTCTGCTTATGTGTCTGTGATTGGTTCAAATAATTGTTTTGTATGATGTTTAAAATATGAATTTTATTTTGCATTTCTCATATGAAAATGCAGTATACGTTCCTTAGCGCGACCCTGATTTCAGGGTAAAAAGTGTCTTTAGATCATTCCACCAGGAAAATAGAAGGACTGGTGAGCCTTCTTTAAAGGGACACTCAGGTTATATTAAATTTTCATGATTCAGATACAGCATGTAATTTTAAACAACTTTCCAATTTACTTCCATAAAAAAAATGTGCACAGTCTTTTATATTTACAATTTTTGAGTCACCAGATCCTACTGAGCATGTGCAAGAATTCACAGACTATACGTATATGCATTTGTGATTGGCTGATTGCTATCACATGGTACAAGGGGAGTGGAAATATACATAACTTTGAAATTTGTTATAAAAAAATCTACTACTCATTTGAAGTTCAGACTAAGTGCTATTGCATTGTCTTGTTATCTTGCATTTGTTGATTATGCAAATTTAATGTGTTGACTGGTCCTTTAATAATCTCGCCAGCCCAGAGATCTTTTAATCATTGAGCCCCTTGAATCTAGTAGGGCCTGAATCACTTTCCCTTCTATAGACACAGTAGACCAAGGGTGGCCATTCAAATAATCACTTTTATTTGCAACACAAACAGAATGAGAATATAATAAACAAAAAACTCAGTCATTATCCAAATTACATTCCATTACTTCAAAAACATTAGGGCAGTTCTTAGCTACATGCCCAGTCTCTTTGTATTTAAAACATTTTAAAGCAGACATAGTCACTTTTGAGTCTCTTATAGGCTCATCCAGCCTCAGAAATTAATTGTCTCTGCAAGAAAAATCTCCAGCATCTCTCTGCTCATCACCAGACCCCCTCCTCCCTGGACAGGGTTACCAGATTTAGTAGGGTTCTAGGGCTTCAGGCTCTGGGGTCTTTCTCCGATGTAGTAATGCAACAGGTCCCCTGCTGCAACTTATCTCTCTGTAAGTTCCACTGGTCACCTGTTTGGGGGTCACCCTGAATATCCACTATACATGAAATATTTCCAGGTTTAGACAGCTCCAGCATATGACTCCACAACTTGTTTACCTTTTCAGACAGACTTAGTGACACCACAACTGCATCTTTGAGACCCTCCTGCAGAGCTAAATTGTGTTTGTCTTGCTGTCTGAATCCACCATAGAAAACAGCTTGTGGTTAGTGCTTCATACTCTCCAGCAGATACAATCAGCAGAGCAGAGACCTGTGGTTCTCACTCCATACTGCTTCACCATACAGTTACCCTGGAACATTCAGCTCCTTTGTCAATCTCTCTGAAAAAAATTGTCACAGTTCACACACTCTTCCATTGTCAAATTACAAACAGGAATAAATGGGCAAATATCTATGCACCCATGTGAGGGTTCTCTCCTATGTACTTGCTTATGTCATCTGGAAAGTAACTCTTGCATAACTCAGGGCTCCCTTGATAACAGCATCTGCAGATTCAACAAAGTGAACAGTGTGATTGGTTGAAGATCCCCAACACAGGAATGGTGCAAATATACTCAGCCGCAGGCCAGCATTCCCTCTCAGAGGTTTGCTCAAATGCCATCAGGTAAGCCTCTATATTGTCTGTAGCCACCATCCTCTGCAAGTAATTACTCAAGCCAAACACTCTGGAATCTTGTGGTGCATCTGCCGCACTCCTGGGCAGCCTCTCAGATAGGCTCTGGATTTATAAGCTTAGTATTGAAGGTATTCCACACTTCCATCTACTCATGGGTGCTACTATGTTAAAGTCTAGCATTCGCTGCATTTTAGTGCTGACATGTTTGCACATGTGTTGCAATTCTCCTTCAGATACCTGAATATTGGCTAAATGAAATAAGATAGTTGTTTACACTTGGTTCCATCTACTCTCCAAACGGTCCCATTTTACAGATTCAAATATTCCAAAATCCAAACTGTTCTGAAATACAAACCATTTCCAGTACCAAGCAGTTTTGATAAAGGTTTTTTTTTCACCTGTATCACATATGCAAAGAGTCTTTATGAATTCTGCATGCTGGGTAAGGTGCAGGGCTGGACTGGGAAATCAGACTAGCCGTGAAAATTTGTATGGCCTGGCCCAGCCGGCCCCCCTCCGGTATATATACACACACATATATATATATATATATATATATATATATATATATATATATATATATATATATATATATATATATATATATACACACACACACATACACACTTTATTCTTCACAGCAAAGCAATTCTGCAAGTGTCAATTAATCCCCCACATTAACAGCCTCGTGCAATAACTGACATCTGAATGTGCTTTTATGGATAGCATAAGATAAGTGCAATGTTTCCAATCTCTGCCCCCCTTCCCAAATTAAACATCACCATTAGATCTCTTCTCCAGACCCACAATAGGATTATAGAGATGAAGGAAGTAATATCCCTGAACTCCGATTGACTTGCGGTAGGTTGCGGCCAGTTATTGGTTATAACTTAAGACAGTCTACTCTAGTCTCTAGCGTTCCTATTACTACTAAGCAACAAGAGCAACTCTAGCAGCAAATCTATTCTGAATGTGTATATGTGTGATGCTGGCCCACCAGCAGCATGCATCACTTATACATTCTGTACACTCAGAATAGATTTGCTGCTAGTTGCTGGCTGGGACTGACTGGGAGAGGTAGGCACAGGGCACTCACTGTGGCAGGTGGAGCGTGAGCTGAGCACTGATGAGCGGCCCGGCGGAGGCCTGCAGCAGGCACTGCCATTGCTGCCGCAATCGCATCAAAAATATTCACCTGCGCCCTACACCGAATGCAATATGCAAACTGCAAAGCATTGGTTGCTGCTGCTGAGCCAAGCCAACTACTAGCCAAATTCGAGTGCCGCTAATGCTAATTGCTGCTCTGTGCTCTTTACTGGCACTCAGCCAGCCCAGCTGAGCTGCCGGTCGGCAGCCAATGGAATTTTTCCGGGTATCCCGGCTGCCCAATCCGTCCCTGGTGAGGTGCAGGTATAAAATCCTGATTATGCCTATAAAGTGCTCTGTAGTGCCCACGACCAGCCACTAGCGACTTCTTTGTGAGACTACTTTACTAAGTGGTGATCCTCAACGCATTTAGAAAATGATCTCAACTTTAGAACAAACCCCCCCGTCAACCTGTGTCTATGAATCTTGACCAATATTTTCATGTGATTTTATTGGTCAGGTGTAATTTGGGCTGAGTAATTCAGTAAGACCCAGTCAAGTGACTATACCAGTTATGAAAAAAGATTTAAACTCTAAAAAGAAAACTACTATGAGTTATAATAAATATTCAATCTAACTATGAGGCATCTTCCAGTTCCCATCATAGATCTAATACTTACAATCAGTATAAATAATTCCTATACAAAAGTAAGTGTCCCAATCCTATAAAGGCCAGTTTTGTGTGCGGTCCAGCAGTGAAACAGTTAATAAGAGAACCACACCTAGCAGTCTGCATTGTGCAGTGTTTGCTAATTGCAGGGTGCAGCTACCTAATTAAGGCTAGATTACAAATGAGGTGCAAACAATTTCACAAGGGTTTTCGCAATCATTTGCGCTTTGTTTTATTTGCATTCATATTACAAGATTTACGCTAGAATTCTTAGAGCTCTGGTTAACTGTTTTGCAAAACAAAAAAGGGTTGCAAAACACATCAAAAATACATTACAAAGTACCCTTAAGGTTAAAAGGTTATAAGGGCTCAACGATATAAGATCTTGTGTGTTAGAAAAAAAACAGGCAATGGGATTTAACATTGAGATACATACATATACATGTCTATTTATGTATATACTAGTCTTAAAGACCATGCACACGGGCCATTTCTTGCAGTACAGCGGTCCCACCCTTGCTCTCTCTCTCCCCCTCTCTTTTGCTCTCTCTTACCCCTTCTCTTTTGCTATGTCTCTCCCCCTCTCTTTTGCTCTCTCTCTCCCCCTCTCTTTTGCTCTCTCTTACCCCTTCTCTTTTGCTATGTCTCTCCCCCTCTCTTTTGCTCTCTCTCTCCCCTCTCTATTGCTCTCTCCTCCTCTATTGTGCTCTCTCTATCTCTCTCCCCCTTTGTTTTGTTTGTTTTGTCCCCCCTATCTTTTGCTCTCTCTCTCTCCATCTCTTTTGATCTCTCTGCCCCCTTTCTTTTGCTCTCTCTCCCCCTCTCTTTTGCTCTCTCTGCCCCCTCTTAGGCTTTCTCTCTTACCCCTCTTTGGCTTTCTCTCTTCTCCCTCTTTGGCTTTCTCTCTTCTCCACTCTTTGGCTTTCTCTCTTCTCCCTCTTTGGCTTTCTCTCTTCCCCTCTTTGGCTCTATCTTTCCCCTCTTTGGCTCTCTCTTTCCCCCTCTCTTTTGCTCTCTCTGCCCCCTCTCTTTGGCTTTCTCTCTTCCGTCTCTTTGGTTCTCTCTTTCCACCCCTCCTTGTCTCTCTCTCCCCCCTCTTTAGCTCTCCCCCCCCCTCTTTGGCTCTCTCTCCCCGCTATTTGGCTCTCTCTCCACCTCTTCTGCCTCTCTCTCGCAGCCACGGCCACTCCCGGCTGGCCACGGCCCATCACGGCACCCCCGTAGGCCATGCCCGCCAGACCACACCCCCAATTGTGACGTCCCCCTGCCCGGCCACGCCCATTGCCATGCCAACCACACACCCCCATCGTTGGCACTCCTGCCGGCCACGCCACACCAGTGCCACCACCTCTGCTGTCAGGATCCTAAAGGCCAGGTGTGTTAGTCCTTGCGCAGTCTCTACTGCGCATGACAACTTTGGACAAACACACTTGGCCTTTTATATTACAGGGAGTGCAGAATTATTAGGCAAATGAGTATTTTGACCACATCATCCTCTTTATGCATGTTGCCTTACTCCAAGCTGTATAGGCTCGAAAGCCTACTACCAATTAAGCATATTAGGTGATGTGCATCTCTGTAATGAGAAGGGATGTGGTCTAATGACATCAACACCCTATATCAGGTGTGCATAATTATTAGGCAACTTCCTTTCCTTTGGCAAAATGGGTCAAAAGAAGGACTTGACAGGCTCAGAAAAGTCAAAAATAGTGAGATATCTTGCAGAGGGATGCAGCACTCTTAAAATTGCAAAGCTTCTGAAGCGTGATCATCGAACAATCAAGCGTTTCATTCAAAATAGTCAACAGGGTCGCAAGAAGCGTGTGGAAAAACCAAGGCGCAAAATAACTGCCCATGAACTGAGAAAAGTCAAGCGTGCAGCTGCCAAGATGCCACTTGCCACCAGTTTGGCCATATTTCAGAGCTGCAACATCAATGGAGTGCCCAAAAGCACAAGGTGTGCAATACTAAGAGACATGGCCAAGGTAAGAAAGGCTGAAAGACGACCACCACTGAACAAGACACACAAGCTGAAACGTCAAGACTGGGCCAAGAAATATCTCAAGACTGATTTTTCTAAGGTTTTATGGACTGATGAAATGAGAGTGAGTCTTGATGGGCCAGATGGATGGGCCCGTGGCTGGATTGGTAAAGGGCAGAGAGCTCCAGTCCGACTCAGACGCCAGCAAGGTGGAGGTGGAGTACTGGTTTGGGCTGGTATCATCAAAGATGAGCTTGTGGGGCCTTTTTGGGTTGAGGATGGAGTCAAGCTCAACTCCCAGTCCTACTGCCAGTTTCTGGAAGACACCTTCTTCAAGCAGTGGTACAGGAAGAAGTCTGCATCCTTCAAGAAAAACATGATTTTCATGCAGGACAATGCTCCATCACACGTGTCCAAGTACTCCACAGCGTGGCTGGCAAGAAAGGGTATAAAAGAAGAAAATCTAATGACATGGCCTCCTTGTTCACCTGATCTGAACCCCATTGAGAACCTGTGGTCCATCATCAAATGTGAGATTTACAAGGAGGGAAAACAGTACACCTCTCTGAACAGTGTCTGGGAGGCTGTGGTTGCTGCCGCACGCAATGTTGATGGTGAACAGATCAAAACACTGACAGAATCCATGGATGGCAGGCTTTTGAGTGTCCTTGCAAAGACAGGTGGCTATATTGGTCACTGATTTGTTTTTGTTTTGTTTTTGAATGTCAGAAATGTATATTTGTGAATGTTGAGATGTTATATTGGTTTCACTGGTAAAAATAAATAATTGAAATGGGTATATATTTGTTTTTTGTTAAGTTGCCTAATAATTATGCACAGTAATAGTCACCTGCACACACAGATATCCCCCTAAAATAGCTAAAACTAAAAACAAACTAAAAACTACTTCCAAAAATATTCAGCTTTGATATTAATGAGCTTTTTGGGTTCATTGAGAACATGGTTGTTGTTCAATAATAAAATTAATCCTCAAAAATACAACTTGCCTAATAATTCTGCACTCCCTGTATAGGATATGTCTATATATGTGTACATATGTATTTGTACAGACATAAGACAGATATGTCTGTACAAATACATATATATATATATATATATATTGTATATAAATGTGCATTGGAGCCTTTTCCCGTTATGTAGATGAAAACATGTGAAATAATATTTTTTCAACATTACTATTTAATAAAGGTTTTAACTATGTATTTACTGTACATGTTTGACGTTCCAATGTATATATATATATATATATATATATATATATATAGGTATACAGTAAATATATATTTGTAGAAAAAAGATCAGATAAATGTAGAAATATTTAATTATGAATAAATAGAACATATTCCATTATGCAAAAAACATTGGAATATGAAATATATTTATATATATTTTCCTGTCGGGTTTGCACTAATGAGAATATATCATGGTGTTTGCACGTGAGACTTCTATGGGGAAATGCAAAAATGCAATTGCGTTTTTCAAATTTTGACTTTAAGCACGATTTGGGTTACCACTGGAGAAAAAACAGTTTACGTTTAACTTGTAATATGAGCGCAATCCGACTAGCACACAAAGGAAAATCCTACCGGAGTTTTCACTATAGCGAAATACCGCTAAACTTGTAATCAAGCCCTAAATGTTTCACTTGTGTGCCGCACACAAAACTGGTCTTAGAGGGAACACTTTATAGAGGATAAATAGTCAAGGGATGAGGCCAAGTGTCCTCAAAATCTTCAACCACAGGAAAAACACAAAATGACACCTAGACAGCTCCTTGGAGAGAGATGGTCACCCTCTTTGTAGGTCAATCTCACATATACATGAAAACAAGGGCTTCACATAGTGTAATTCCACCACTAGTATTTTGATGTATATCCAGAAGAAAAAGGCAACTAACAAGGGTTTAGTACCTCTGGGTGCTACGAGTATCGTATTGGGACCCTGCAGTGTCCCAGCAAACTGAAATAGCCGGTCACCAGAAACAACATCCCACGTATCAATCATTCAAAGGTATATTGTAGAGCAATGTGTACATACATGTTACCAATCACACAAGATGTATTAATAAAAAAATAAAATAAAATCTAAAGATGCAGTTTAGCTTAAATAGTATAGTTCTTGCCTCTTGTGAGAATTACACATAAACTATTTATCGCTCCCGCATTAACGGCACTAGAAGTAAGCTTTTCTCACATGTTAGGTAGCATGAATATTACAAGTTGAAAGTAAAAGGTTTCATTCAATTGCTAACCCGATGTGCACAAAAAGACAAATTTGGAATATCGCGACCCCATTACTGTATTCCCCCATAGACTTCAATGGAATGTGAAAAGTGGAAAAAAATGCTTTGGATGAAACAATGACAAGAGACATCTATGTGCAGCCACCAATCAACAGCTAACTTCCATTAGTGGCTTGCTGCTCCTGGACCTACCTAGGTATGATTTTCAACAAAGGATACCAAGAAAATGAAGCAAATTAGATATTTAAAGTAAAAAATAGAAAAAAGTTTATTTAAAATCATTTGCTCTATTTGAATCATGAACATTTCATTTTGACTTTACTGTCCCTTTATAGTTCTTCCGGGTTAAGTAAGACAGTTATTTTCAGTGTTTAGTTTTCTGCTTAACTAGCGCCTCTTTATATATTTAGAAGCGTACTAACATAAGCATAAAACAACTAAAACCATTTCTAGTATTAAAAAACATATAAGCTGAGTATAGAAAAATATTTGATGGTCTGCTTTTCAATGCATTTTGGCTTCTCTGTTTCGGTGTTAACATATCTTCTTATCAGCTCATTAGAACTGCTTGTCATCTTGATTATATCGATAAATCAATGGAGGCTGAAGGGGTTAGAAAAAATAAAATGGCTAACCATTGGCCCCAGGAGCTATACAATTTCAGTGGATCAGTGAAGCCTTCAGAACACCGACTGTAATTTTTTTTCTACAGAATCGCACACAAATAAACATCGGATATAAAAAAGGACATTTCTGGGTATAAATATATAAACGTGATAAGTAGAAAGAGAAGCTTACAGGATACCACATAGCAAAATGCTCTATAGAGGTATGAAATATTAGGTATAATTATAAATCAGAATATAGCACAGGAAGCGCAAAACAGTAAAAACAAACCTTAATTGAATTCAAATGTATTCTTTTATGAACAGACAGTTGCTCCTGCAAATGTCACTTCTCTGTGTTAAAGAAATAACACAGGATACCCTTGGCAGCTTATCAATAAAGGTGCCACTGGACTGCATACAATGTTGGAGGCATGGAAGAAAAGCACACAAGTAAAAAAAATCACTTAGAGTAGCATTTATTAGTGTGAGCACAAAGAATAAAATCAAGTCATAACAACAATGCACAAATAAGTAAAAACTACACATCAATAAAGTGCCAGCTTCTGTACTATATATGACTGAATATTCTCATTTCATGACTTGGCAGAAACATAGAGTACAGAATGGGTCCTTATTGAAGTCATGAAGAGCTAGGGCTGTCCCATGACAAAGCGTAGATTAAAAAAAAAAACGGTTAGTCAAAATGTCTTGCCGCAAACTGGCTGCAACATTTCATAGATTTGTATCAGCCCTCGTCACAGCTGCACATCGTAAGCTATGCTTCATTATATTCAATGGATCTATATATATCTTGTAACTGTTCACCTCTCAGTATATAGCAAATTTCACAGTGAATGATAGCAGCATCAATAAAATGTCTTCATAAGCTTACAAACAAATTAAAATTAAGAAAAAAAAAACTTTATAAAACAGTCTACTCTGACATAAAAACCAAACTGAAAACAGTTAAAAAAAAATGAAAATAAAAATTAAAGAGGAGACAACCTGGTCAACTTTGAAATAGTGACAAACAACTGTGAAATGAGATGTTTCACGAGGTATTAAGAGTCTTTATAAATTCTGTATGCTGGCTGCGCTGTAGGTGAAAAATCTCAACCAAAACCCAGAACTTCCAAGGCCAACCCCTGGCACCACCATTTTGTCTATATATTGACACTATTTTACCATAACAAATGGGCATGTGAATATTTTGCAATCATAAACATTTACACAAACTGTTTTGCAAGCCTGTTTCCTAACTGTTGTACAAGATATGATGTATTTGGCACATCCTATAACTATAGATTTTAATGGTAGGAACCCCCACACACTGGAAATGCTTGTGCAATGCCACCCCCTGCACATTCTCAGCCAATCGGCCGCTAGCAGTGAGTGTCAATCATCCAGACCATGGCGGACAAGTTAAGGAGTTACGACCACTACTTCTTAACTTTTGTTTACAAGACGGAAATTTTGGGCGGATAAAGCAGCATTCGCTGCTTATTAAATCTAGCCATATGTGCTATTGCAATGTCCTTTTCTCATGCATTTGGTGATAATGCAAATCTACTGTAGCCACTGGTCCTTTAAAAGAACTGTCTAATCTCCCCAGTGTCTATAAGTCTAGGTCATTGGCTTATTGCCCATAAATTAAGATATTTACTACTGAACATCTCATTACAATTGTTTGAAAGTCCAAAACATAAAAATTATATATATATATATATATATATATATATATATATATATATATATATATATATATATATATATATATATATATATACATACACAGACCGCACTTGCTGGGGTTCAGGCATGCTACAGTATTTTTTTATTCTGGTGAGATTTAGACCAACTATTGATCTGAGGAAATGGAGATTATCCTCGAAATGTCACCAGAATAAAGAAATACTGACGTTTGTCTAAAACCCAGCGAGTGCGGTCTGTATACTTTCCATTTATAGCCCCTGAAAGCACCCTGGTTGTTGTCATTTTTGGTTAGTGAGAGTGTCTCTGACGAAGCGGATCCTCTGTGAAACACATTAGGCCACGCCCACCTTACGTCACATAACGTCGACACTTGTCGTCTGACGGTTTCTTCAAACAGTTGTGTATTCAGTAACTGGGTAAATATACTGATTAGGCATATACTGGAGACACACTATACTACCAACGAATGTGTGGTCAATCCGGTTAGCCTAGGTATTCTACCATTTAATATACGGCCATTACGACAGAACTGTGATCTCAGTATCTTGCAAGCCTGAGGGAGAAAAATTGTGGAGCGCAACAAGCCTGAGGGATTTGCACCTTTAATCTGTATAACCGAGCCTGTACCTTACCTCATTTGATTGAGGGTTTCTTTGTGAGTACCCATCTGTATGGAAATCTTATTGTATATATATATATATATATATATATATATATATATATATATATATATATATATATATATTTAACAGAAACAGATGCACTCTCAGGACTTCCACAAACTTCTTTAATGGAACGTTTTCGGGGTTCACAACCCCTTCATCAGCATCAACTTACAAACAAACATATCACAATTTATAGTGTTTCAAAACAACATCTCACCAATCCAGTGTAACTCGAAAAGTGCGCCAAATATCGAGTGTGGAACGCATCTTGCGTTCCACTGTGTTAATACCTACCGGAAGTGATGTTATTTCTCTTCCGGTTTCGCGGAAATACAATGTGAAACTTACAAGTAGTATTATATGTTATGCAGTCATATAATAACCCTTACACAGAAGATATATAGTGTGTATCAAATAAATGTTAAAATGCCTTAGATATATTCAGGATTTGCCTTAAATCGCCGTGATATTGGCCCTGATCGGCAGTTTTAAGTGTCAAAGTGTATATACATCGTCATAGCAACGGTAGCTATGGTTATGATAAACAATCCTACATTGTGTCATAACGCTGTGTTAATTCCCATAATGTGACAATCATATATATGTGACAGTGAGTGATAAACCTTCTCGGTCACTTTCATGCATAAAAAACAACAATTCATGTACACAAATAAATATACAATTAAATGCAAAAAAAAATGATGGTACTTGCTGTACTTGTTATCAACTCATATAATGATGTAGAATGACTGCAAATCATATGGGGGCTATTTGCTAACTGTATGCCCCCAGGGTCTATTTGCAGAAACAAATAATTACAGGGAGTGCAGAATTATTAGGCAAGTTGTATTTTTGAGGATTAATTTTATTATTGAACAACAACCATGTTCTCAATGAACCCAAAAAACTCATTAATATCAAAGCTGAATATTTTTGGAAGTAGTTTTTAGTTTGTTTTTAGTTATAGCTATTTTAGGGGGATATCTGTGTGTGCAAGTGACTATTACTGTGCACAATTATTAGACAACTTAACAAAAAACAAATATATACCCATTTCAATTATTTATTTTTACCAGTGAAACCAATATAACATCTCAACATTCACAAATATACATTTCTGACATTCAAAAACAAAACAAAAACAAATCAGTGACCAATATAGCCACCTTTCTTTGCAAGGACACTCAAAAGCCTGCCATCCATGGATTCTGTCAGTGTTTTGATCTGTTCACCATCAACATTGCGTGCAGCAGCAACCACAGCCTCCCAGACACTGTTCAGAGAGGTGTACTGTTTTCCCTCCTTGTAAATCTCACATTTGATGATGGACCACAGGTTCTCAATGGGGTTCAGATCAGGTGAACAAGGAGGCCATGTCATTAGATTTTCTTCTTTTATGCCCTTTCTTGCCAGCCACGCTGTGGAGTACTTGGACGCGTGTGATGGAGCATTGTCCTGCATGAAAATCATGTTTTTCTTGAAGGATGCAGACTTCTTCCTGTACCACTGCTTAAAGAAGGTGTCTTCCAGAAACTGGCAGTAGGACTGGGAGTTTAGCTTGACTCCATCCTCAACCCGAAAAGGCCCCACAAGCTCATCTTTGATGATACCAGCCCAAACCAGTACTCCACCTCCACCTTGCTGGGTCTGAGTCGGACTGGAGCTCTCTGCCCTTTACCAATCCAGCCACAGGCCCATCCATCTGGCCCATCAAGACTCACTCTCATTTCATCAGTCCATAAAACCTTAGAAAAATCAGTCTTGAGATATTTCTTGGCCCAGTCTTGACGTTTCAGCTTGTGTGTCTTGTTCAGTGGTGGTCGTCTTTCAGCCTTTCTTACCTTGGCCATGTCTCTGAGTATTGCACACCTTGTGCTTTTGGGCACTCCAGTGATGTTGCAGCTCTGAAATATGGCCAAACTGGTGGCAAGTGGCATCTTGGCAGCTGCACGCTTGACTTTTCTCAGTTCATGGGCAGTTATTTTGCGCCTTGGTTTTTCCACATGCTTCTTGCGACCCTGTTGACTATTTTGAATGAAACGCTTGATTGTTCGATGATCACCCTTCAGAAGCTTTGCAATTTTAAGAGTGCTGCATCCCTCTGCAAGATATCTCACTATTTTTGACTTTTCTGAGCCTGTCAAGTCATTCTTTTGACCCATTTTGCCAAAGGAAAGGAAGTTGTCTAATAATTATGCACACCTGATATAGGGTGTTGATATCATTAGACCACACCCCTTCTCATTACAGAGATGCTCATCACCTAATATGCTTAATTGGTAGTAGGCTTTCAAGCCTATACAGGAGCCTATACAGGAGTAAGACAACATGCATAAAGAGGATGATGTGGTCAAAATACTCATTTGCCTAATAATTCTGCACTGCCTGTATACTTATGTTTTCCAATTAGAATATGGACAGATACATAATGTCCTATAGTTACTTGGGTACAAATCTATTTACCATTAGCCCAAAGACTGTTAAGGTATTAGTGCATCAATTCATCTGTATTGTTATGGCCATATATACATACTGAGCCCAATAGAGATATTCACCTGATTATACAGTGAATTCTCATAGAGACATAACTTATTAAGCTGAGACTAGGGAAAGGCTATATGATTATATCAATATTCACAATCCAATCTTTAGGTGGATACTCCACTATGTCTCATGGATATGCCTTATCATATAATACAATAATGCTTGGTAGTGTATGGGAATATATCTCAATTATATCTGATAACTATTTCTCCTTAACACACAAATTCAAAAGGGTAAGAATGGCCAGCTTGTAGGTGACCTAGATGGAAATAGTCCCTCTCGTGACTCCTTCATGTCGAGGAGTGATGAAGTGAAACCCCGAAGTAAGGTCTAAGGTGCATACAAAGGTAATTCTACCTCAGGGTCCAGGCTTCCACAACCAAGGTGGGGGGTATCCCCTCCACCAGGATGTGTCGTAAGCGATCAGCTGACATTGTTCTTAAGGACAATGGAGCTGGAAGCTACACATAGCCACAGTGACCCTGGGTAATACCCCAAGCATGTGGCACTACCTTAAGGAATCAAATAAGGTTTTTGAAATCTGGGGTGGTATTTAATCCACCTGGATGTATAGTTCCAAGCTTGAAGATCCACTGGGCTTCACGTTTAAGCAATGTCTTGCTCCTATCCCCTCCCCGGTCCAAAGGGGGTATATGGTCAATGAGGATGTAACATATCGAAGAAACACCGTGACCTTGCTTGGCGCAGTGGCGTGCGACGGGCTGTTCAGAGTCTCCCTGTTTTAGTGCAGATCGTATTGCATGCCTGTGGTTTGCCATTCGTTCACGTAACGTGCCTGTAGTTTTACCCACATAGAAGCACGAACATGGGCAGAAGAGGAGGTACACTACATGTGTGGTGGTACACGTAATGGAGTGTTTAATCACATATCTCTTATTGGTGTGTGGGTGATGAAAGGTTTTGGTACTGACCAGACCATTGCACGTTGTACAGCCTAAGCATCTGTAAGATCCTTTGATGTTTATTGTGGCCCCTGTGGTGTAGCTCGATTTCTGATCAGTGCGCATAAGGAGGTCTTTAAGATTAGTACCTCTCTTAAAACCCACCATGGGTTGTAACTGACGAGTAAATGTTAGTTTTGGATCCGATGCCATTATGGGCCATTGCTGATGTAAAATGTGTCCCGTATTTTTTGTGGTTGGAGTAAATGTAGTAGACATAATTAGTTTATTGCTCATGTCTCTCTTAGATGTGGGCTTAATCAGTTCATCTTGAGGAAGTAAAGATGCAGTGATCATGTTATCTTGGATAGTAGAGGATTTATATCCCCTCTCACGGAATCTTTCTCCCACTCCTGCCAGTTGGGAGACCCCAGTGTGCACCTCTGAATTATTTCTCATTGTTCTGACAAACTGAGACTTGACTATGCCCTTTAAGAGGGCAGGGGGGTGACAGCTGTCTGCTCTCAAGATAGAATTACAATCAGTTTGTTTGTGATATAGAGTAGTGCCCAATTGATGTGCCTTTTTGAAGACTGTCAAATCCAGGAAGTTGATGGTCTGTGTATCAACCGTCATTTTAAATTTTACATTACTGGTGGCCATGTTGTATTTCTCAAACCAAGTTTGTAGGTCCTCCATGGTCCCCCGCCACACCATGAAAATGTCGTCAATAAATCTGTAATAGCATACTACTGCCAAATTGGTAGCATGCCACAGATACAGATTTTCTAATTGAGACATATATAAGTTGGCGTATGCGGGGGCCATGGAGGAACCCATGGCCGTACCAGCTGTTTGCAAGTAAAATTTCCCTTCAAATCTGAAGTAATTTTTATACAAACAGTATTCTATCAAAGAGAGGAAATATTCAACCGGTGGACCCTCATAAAGAGGGTTATTGGTGATATGTTCCTGAACTGCTTTAAGACCCTCTGTATGTGGGATAATAGTATACAGACTGTTGACGTCCAAACAGACCAAAAGGTCATCAGGTTGGATGTCAACAGTCCGTATCTTTCGAATAAAATCACCTGTGTCCAGTTCAGGAACATATCACCAATAACCCTTTGTGGAAGTCCTGAGAGTGCATCTGTTTCTGTTACATATACCATTCATATTTGCACCCAGGCTGCTGTCTCTTGGTGGGCTGAACTGGAAATTGTTTGAATATATATATATATATATATATATATATATATATATATATATATATTCTTTTTGTAATAAAATGTATTGCACTATGAGAAGTGCTTTTGTGCCCTTGATCTTTTAGATTACAATTACTACTGGACAATTACTACATGTCCCTGTATATATATATATATATATATATATATATATATATATATATATATATATATATATATATATATATATATATATATATATATATACACACACACACACACACACACAGTACATGGGCCCCATTTACGAAGCTGCAGAGGCCTGGAGCTGAGCAGGCCTGAAACACTAGCTAAGTAGCTGCAGTCTTAAAACCAGAAAATCTCTGCACTCATGCAATTGCTTGTTATCCGGGCTATAATATACAGGGACCTCATATTTATCTATATATCTGTGTATGGGGTTTATAGAACACACTTTAATTTCAAGGCTCACAATTTTCCCTTGCTTCTTGTCCTGGGCTAGTAGAAATTGACCTGGGGTGGGTAGAGAGAAAGATACACTGTGAAAAATGACCAGCAAATCTATATATTTATAATAATTGAATCAAAATGACTTGATTTGTTATGGTTGAAAATAAAAAATATAAAAAATGACTGCACAATGAGGTATTTCACAATGGCTAAACATATGCAAAAAGAGGTTGGGGTACTGGGTGTGGTTTGGGCAGGTGATTGGTGGGATCAGACTGACATTTTGGCCTGGCTTCTGGCTTAGGACTTTATATTTTAAGCCCTGTTAATATAATTACAATATTTAAACCAGTGTTGTTGCAGGATGAGTTGAAGAGCAAAAAGGTTATGGGATGAAATTCAGAGGAAGAATGTGGATGTCACACTATATTTTTTTGGCTTTTTAGTTTGAATGTGTTCAGAAAACGTATCCTACATGTTTCCTACTTTCTGTCCGATAATAATTCATTTCCACCTCTACTGTCTGCTTTAATCTGCTGAATGGATTTGACTTTTATTCCCCCATGAATTTTATTGTATTTAAGTGCAAAATTAAACTTCATGTAGAGAGGTTTCTATTTTATGTACTTGATATGCTGATGTTGCAGTACTTTGTTGTTTTTTAAATACAGTTAGTTTAGTGCTTGATCTCTTATTTATTTAATTTTAAAAATAAACTGGTACAAGTTATCAAAAATAAAAAATACAACAATATGTTTTATTTATTTTCTTTTTCACAGTTCCTTTTTGTTGAGATTTAAAAGAAATACATCTCTGGGTTTTGTTGTTCATATTGCTTGTTAATTCTGTTGGTGGAATTTATTGACTAACAAATATATATAACCTCATTAAAGGTATTTTGTTTTCAAGTCATTGGGGCATATTTATCAAGGTCTGGCGGACCTGATCCGACACTGTGGTTCAGGTTCGCCAGACCTCGCTGAATACGGCGAGCAATACGCTCGCCGTATTCAGCATTGCACCAGCAGCTCACAATGGGCCGTCTGCAGGGGGGTGTCAATCAACCCGATCGTACTCGATCGGGTTGTATTGTGGCGATGTGTTATGGAGCAGCGGTCTTTGTGACTGCTGCTTCATAACTGCTGTTTCTGGCGAGTCTGAAGACTCGCCAGAAACAGGGGCCATCAAGCTCCATACGGACCTTGTTAAATATGCCCCATTGTATATACAAAATAAATTGTGTTATAGTTACATGTAAATATTACAATAGTCTCAAAAACATGTAAACGTTAAATATTATATTAATGTGTGTGAGTATAAGTAGTTTGAACAGGTTGTTTAATAGTGAATGAAGAACCAATCAACAATTTATTAATAAAGAAAAAAAAAATCACATTTGCCTGCCACAAATAATTATTCAAATGTTTTTTTTGCATCGCAAGAGATATACACAAATCTTACATGTAAATGCAAGGCATGCTTAAAAAACAGCAACGTGATTTTGATAGTAATTCACACACAAAAAATTCATGTTAAAGTTAAAAATAAGGTATAAAGCCAGGCTTAGCAACAGGATGATAAAATTGTCTATGTAGATGTATATATATATATACGGTATATGTAACCTTTTTAGTAATTATGGTAGCTTTTAATATATCATCTGAGTAAGTAAATCCCTATAATTACTTAATTGTTTTAATAAAGTATAATCTCAAATTAAAATTCTTAAAAACAGATTCTTCATCAAATCACACAAATCTTGTTTCCAACAAACTAGAAAATAAAATCTAGCAGATGCAATTTTCTTTATACAAAGAATCCTTGGTCTCTAAAGACATCATCACCCACCTTATATATTTTACCTGATCTTAGCACAGATGCAAGAAGAGTCAAAACAGAAAAAGTAAACTACAGCACTCGCCTGTAGTCGTGACAAGCAATTACCATTGAATAAAATCTAATGCTTTTAGGGTAATTACAAGCAAACACATAAAAGCATAATCAATTACCATCTGCAACAGTTTAAGAAAACATAGAAATATCCATATAGCAAGGCCTTTTCTTCAGAGTCGACTAGACTACGAGTTTTGCGTTACAGTTTTAACACAGAAAAAAAGGCAATTTCAGCGTAAAAATAGTAATGCAGCCATTACGAGTCTTGTCGGTATAGCTATACTGCAAGCATTTTAGCCTGTAACGCAACATCAATCCCGCACTCAAAAAAATGACGTTTTTGCATGGGATTTCCATAGCGCCGGTATTACAGGTTGTGCGGTAAGGCTAAAAAGCTTGCATTACAGCCTATACCGACACGATTCATACCGCCATCTGAGAGCAGTAGTTATGGATTTTGTGTAACAAAAATGTTTCACGAAACTCATAACTAAACTTTTACAAAGTACACTAACACTCATAAACTACCTATTAACCCCTAAACCGATGCCCTCACACATTGCAAACACTAGTTAAAACGTATTAACCCCTAATCTGCCGCCTGCCCATATTTCCACCACTATAATAAAGTTATTAACCTCTATTCCGCCGCTCGTCGCCACTAACTAAACCTATTATTAACCCCTAAACCACCAGCCCCCCACATTGCCACTACTAAATAAACCTATTAATCCCTAAACCACCAGCCCCCCCCCCCACATCGCCAATAATAATTAAAAAAAAACCTAAGTTTAAACTAACAATTAACCCAACATAACTATTACACTAAACTATAATACTAAAATTAAAATAACTGATAATTAAAAAAAACTTATTTACACATTTAAAAAAACTAACACTACTAAAAAAAATTCTAAAATTGCAAAACAAACAAACACTAAATTACGAAAAATAACAAACGAAATTATCAAAAATAAAAACAATTACACCTAATCTAAAAGCCCTACAAAAATAAAAATCCCCCCCAAAATAAAAAAACCCTAGCCTACAATAAACTACCAATACCCCTTAAAAGGGCCTTTTGTAGGGCATTGCCCTAAAGAAATCAGCTCTTTTACCTGAAAAAAATACAAAGACCCCCAACAGTAAAACCCACCACCCAACCAACCCCAAAAAATAAAAAAAAACTTACACTAAAAAAATTCAGCTCTTTTACATTGCCCTGAAAAGGGCGTTCAGCTCTTTTACATAAAGCCCAAACCCTAATCTAAAAAAAAACACCCAAAAAGATTGTAAAAAGCCTAACACTAACCCCCAAAGATCCACTCTTAGTTTCTGAAGTCCGGACATCCATCCTCATCCAGGCGGCGAGAAGTCTTCATTCAGGTGGCATCTTCTATCTTCATCCCAGTGACGTGGAGCGGGTCCATCCTTGGAACAGCCAATAGAATGCGAGCTCAATCCTATTGGCTGATTGCATCAGCAAATAGGATTTTCTACCTTAATTCTGATTGGCTGATAGAATTCTATCAGCCAATCGGAATCTAAGGGACGCCATCTTGGATGACGTCACTTAAAGATAACTTCATTCAGCTTTAGTTATTGGATGAAGAGGATGCTCCGCGTCGGATGTCTTGAAGATGGACCCGCTCCGCGCCTGAAGGATAAAGATAGAAGATGCCATCTGGATGAAGACTTCTGCCCGTCAGGAGGACCACTTCGCCCCGGCTTGGATGAAGACGTCTCCTGGTAAGTCGATCTTCAGGGGGTTAGTGTTAGGTTTTTTTAAGGGTGTATTGGGTGGGTTTTAATTTTAGGTTAGGGTTTGGGCAGCAAAAGAGCTAACTGCCCTTTTAAGGGCAATGCCCATCCAAATGCCCTTTTCAGGGCAATGGGGAGCTAAGGTTTTTTTAGATAGTATTTTATTTCGGGGGTTGGTTGTGTGGGTGGTGGGTTTTACTGTTGGGGGGGTTGTTTGTATTTTTTTTTTTACAGGTAAAAGAGCTCATTACTTTAGGGCAATACCCCGCAAAAGGCCCTTTTAAGGGCTATTTGTAGTTTAGTTTAGGCTAGAGTTTTTTTTTATTTGGGGGGGGCTTTTTTTATTTTAATAGAGCTATTAGATTAGGTGTAATTAGTTTAAATACCTGTAATTTGTTTATTATTTTCTGTAATTTAGTGTTTTGTTTTTTTGTACTTTAGCTAATTTAATTTAATTTAGGTAATTGTATTTAATGTAGTTAATTTATTTAATTATAGTGTAGTGTTAGGTTTTATTTTACAGGTACTTTTGTATTTATTTTAGCTAGGTAGTTATTAAATAGTTAATAACTATTTAATAACTATTCTACCTAGTTAAAATAAATACAAACTTGCCTGTAAAATAAAAATAAACCCTAAGCTAGCTACAATGTAACTATTAGTTATATTGTAGCTAGCTTAGGGTTTATTTTATAGGTAAGTATTTAGTTTTAAATAGGAATTATTTAGTTAATGATAGGAATATTTATTTAGATTTTTTTTTAAATTATATTTAAGTTAGTGGGTGTTAGGTTTAGGGTTAGACTTAGGTTTAGGGGTTAATAACTTTAATATAGTGGTGGCGACATTGGGGGCAGCAGATTAGGGGTTAATAAATGTAGGTAGGTGGCGGCGATGTTAGGGACGGCAGATAAGGGGTTAATAATATTTAACTAATGTTTGAGGCGAAGGTGCGGCGGTTTAGGGGTTAATATGTTTATTATAGTGGCGGAGACGTTGGGGGCGGCAGATTAGGGGTTAAAAAGTGTAGGTAGGGGGTGGCGACATTGGGGGCAGCAAATTCGGGGTTAATAAATATAATGTAGGTGTCGGCGATGTTGGGGGCAGCAGATTAGGGGTTCATAAATGTAATGTAGGTGGCGGCGGTGTCCGAAGCGGCAGATTAGGGGTTCAAATTTTTATTATAGTGTTTGCAATGCGGGAGGGCCTTGGTTTATGGGTTAATAGGTAGTTTATGGGTGTTAGTGTACTTTTTAGCACTTTAGTTATGAGTTTTATGTTACGGCATTGTACCATAAAACTCTTAACTACTGACTTTTAAATCAGTTAGGGAGGTACAGGGTGTACCGCTCACTTTTTGGCCTCCCAGGACAGACTCGTAATATCGGCGCTATGGAAGTCCCATAGAAAAAAGACTTTACGAAGTTTACGTAAGTCATTTTGCGGTAAGGTCAAAGAAGTGTGCGGTGACCCTAAACCTTCAAGACTCGTAATACCAGCGGGGGTAAAAAAGCAGCGTTAGGACCTCTTAACGCTGCTTTTTTTACCCTAACGCACAGCTCATAATCTAGCCGCATACTTTTTATACTATACTTTGACTAGTGAGATCACCTATAATACTATTGAGAAAATTAAAATAATTAAATGCAATTATACTTAACATAAAACTAATTCAACCTTTTCTTACAACTTATAAAATAACATTGGAAAATATTTATTTTGCCAAAGATATGAGATATTTCAATTGTACAAAAAATCAATTTCATTTAAGGGGTTAACCATGGTGTGTTCTTATATTTATTTACTGTGTATGGTTAAATCTTTTATATTGTTTGTACCAGTGGCTTATAACGTATCTAATCATTGTTACCATCTGTTGTCTGCTCTTTCGTGCAGAAGAAGTTCATAAGCTATAGTCGATTGGTCACTGTTGAGTTTTCCTGAAGCTTAGCATCTACCAGGGTGTCAACCAGCTATGAAATGACCTGTGCTAGGATGGAAGAATACATTATTTTTTATTTTTTAACATAAAAAAACAGGGCTTGGAGCACAAACATTTGCACCCGAGCGATAAGGGGTATATTACGAGGGTCTGCGCTCTATGGGGTTACCGCTCTTATTACGAGTTGAAAGCAAACACGATCACTTGAGCACAATCACAAATTATGCTAGAATGATTACCACGACTTCAAGCTCTAGTTAACTGTTTTGCGAAACAAAAAAGTTGCACAAAACACATCAAAAATACATTACAAAGTACTCTTACACTCATAATAACACCATCTAATAAAAATTATTCACAAAAATATTGCACACAAAAGTTATAAAGGCTCAAACATATGAGGTCTCAGGTGTTAGAAATAAAAAGGCAGCCAAAGGGCTTTAACATAAATATACAAATATATACATCTTTAAATATGTATATGTATGTGTGTGTGTGTGTATATATATACTGTGTATATATATATATATATATATATATATATATACACACACATTTATCGGTCAAACCAGCTCAAAGAAAAAATCCTGGATTAGTAATATGGTAAAGAGAAACCTCTGACAAAATTATCAAATGTCAAAGGGTGCACAGGAGGAATCAGCTATTAAAATTAATTCATTGATAGAAAAAAAGAAATCGACAGAAAAAAGATAAAGAATGCAGAAAAGGGAAAGGATTCCTTAGCCAGCACTTCTCATATAATACACTATAAAGTAATATTAGGCTTAGAGTATCCAGCAGTCAAAAGGAACCAGACACAGAAAGGCAAAGAATCAGAATACACTAAGTTGATACAATGAAGTGAACAATTTATTGACTAAAAAAATGTGTCATATAAATATAATAACCACAGTGAATATAAACAACAGTACTGTCTCCTTATAAGATATATCATTATTTACAAGATATCTGCTGGCTATGTGTTGGTTATTGCATATGTTCATTCAACATCGCCTCATCATTTTATGCCGCTGAGCATTGATATTATATATGCTTAACAACTGCTGTCATTACTTGCACTGTGATTACCATATGCATCATTTTCATACTGCTGAAGCACTAAAATGCATGGGTTACATTGCTGGATTGCACTCATCCTAAAACCTGCTTTATTCATCACGCTTTGTGCTGTCCTCTTTGCTTGCATTGTTCACAGTTGTTCGTTACTGAATGTTTAACTCATGCACTGACTGCACTTTGTACAGCATTAATCGATTATGGTTAAATGTTAATGATGGACTGATCAGATCTCCAGAGCTTTTGTTGCTATATCATGTAGTCCAATTTTTGCACATAGCACTTATTGTGGATATTCTATATCGCATTTCTTTAGGGTTATATTGTGGAAAACATTTATGCAGGGGCGAAACTACAGTGGGTGCAGAGGTCAGAGGGGCGACTGGGCCCCTGAGGGTGGGGGCCCAGCTTAAAAAAATTATAATTTTTTTTTAATAAAAAACGTTAACCTGCACTGATATCATGTGAGTGTGACATGACTACAGGGGTTAGTGTTTCTGTTTTACCCATTGGTGCTTATGTGTGTGTGTATGGTGTGTGTGTGTGTATGTATGTGACTGTGTGTGTATTTATGCATGTATGTGTGTTTGTGTATGTTTGTGGAACCAGCAAATTACAGACCTTGTTACTACAGCATGGGGGGGGGGGGGCAGGGGGTAAACAGTGTCACTATACAGTACCACTATATACAGTATGGGGGGGTGGACCATGTCACTGACTACTGTGGTCACTTTATAAAGTACTGGGCAGGTAGGGTCAGGCCAGCCATTTCACCGGCAGATTACAGACTGTGTCACTAACTTACTATATACAGTACTGGGGGGTTAAATAGTGTCACTATATATATACAGTAATAGGGGGTCAGATCATCTCACAGACTGTGGGCACAGGGTACCTCCTTTTGCAGACATGTAATCTGATTCACATTTTGTTCTGTGTTAAATGTGAAAAAAAATGTATTAAATTCCCCTTTTTTTGGAGGGGTGGTGGGGGGGGGCCTTCTTAGATTCTTGCACCTGGGCCCTGTGGTTTCTAGTTACGCCTCTGCATTTATGTCACATATCCCTTTGAGCTTTAAATGTGCAATGTTATTACGACAGATTTAGCATAAATTAATTAGCTGTTGATTTCAACTGCCATGGCCATGGCTTATGTTTTTATATTCACTGTGGTTATTATATTTATATGACACATTTTTTTAGTCAATAAATTGTTCACTTCATTGTATCAACTTAGTGTATTCTTTGTCTGGTTCCTTTTGACTGCTGGATACTCTAAGCTTGATATAACTTTATGGTTATATGAGAAGTGCTGGCTAAGGAATCCTTTCCCTTTTCTGCATTCTTTATCTTTTTTCTGTCGATTTCTTTTTTTCTATCAATGAATTAATATATATATGTGTGTACATATGTATTTACAGACATATACATATAAACACATAAATATGTATGCTCTCACATGAGACATATAAATAAGTGCATTTGAGTCCTTTGCCTTTAAGTAGATGAAAACATGTAAAAGCATATTAATGCAATATGCATTTTTAATAAAGGTTTTAATTATGTATTTACTGTAAATATTTCACATTACAATGTTCTGCACATAGCGTAATATGTTCTATGTATTTATAAATAGATATTCCTATAAATATCTGTATATATCTATACCTATATAGTCTATATGAGAGAAAGGAGAGAGAAAGGAGAGAGAGAGAGAGAGAGAGAGAGAGAGAGAGAGAGAGAGAGAGAGGGAGGAGAGAGGGAGGAGAGAGGGAGGAGAGAGGGAGGAGAGAGGGAGGAGAGAGGGAGGAGAGAGAGAGGAGAGAGAGAGGAGAGAGAGAGGAGAGAGAGGAGAGAGGAGAGAGGGAGGAGAGAGGAGAGAGGGAGGAGAGAGAGGAGAGAGGGAGGAGAGAGGGAGGAGAGAGAGAGGAGAGAGAGAGGAGAGAGAGAGAGGAGAGAGAGGGAAAGAGAGAGATAAAGAGAGAGAGAGAGAGAAAGAGAAATAGAGAGAGAAAGAGAGAGAGAGAGAGAGAGAGAGAGAGAGAAAGAGGGAGGAGAGAGGGAGGAGAGAGGGAGGAGAGAGGGAGGAGAGAGGGAGGAGAGAGGGAGGAGAGAGAGAGGAGAGAGGGAGGAGAGAGGGAGGAGAGAGAGAGGAGAGAGAGAGGAGAGAGAGAGGAGAGAGAGAGGAGAGAGGGAGGAGAGAGAGGAGAGAGGGAGGAGAGAGGGAGGAGAGAGAGAGGAGAGAGAGAGGAGAGAGAGAGAGGAGAGAGAGGGAAAGAGAGAGATAAAGAGAGAGAGAGAGAGAGAGAAAGAGAAATAGAGAGAGAAAGAGAGAGAGAGAGAGAGAGAGAGAGAGAGAGAGAGAGAAAGAAAGAGAGAGAAAGAGAGAGGTATAGATATATATTTTACCACAAAAACCATCAGATATATGTAGAAATATTTATTTATGAATAAATAGAACATAGTCTGTTATGTGCAGAACATTAGAATGTGAAACATTCAGGTTTTCATGTCGGGTTAGCGCAAATGAGAATATGCGATCGTGTTGGCAAGGTGGGTTTTTTCCCTCATTTTTTTCTCCATTGACTTTTATTGGGGAATACGTGAATGCGCACATGATATTCTAATTTCTGATTTAATAAATGCAAAATTTATCTGCAAAGTTTCCTGTATATCTTAGTTTTCACTATCTGCCAAAAGTGGTTAAAAACCTGCCCAAAGAGTATATGTAGTGTGTTAGCTCCTGAGACTAGTGGAGTGCTAAGGCACTTACATGAATGATACATTGTCGTTTGTATCTATTGATACTATCTATTTTTTATGTTATAATTTTGGAATAAAGTGTATTTTTTTTAGACATTTCCAGTGCCGTCCCAAACTTTGTTTTCAGAGTGATACATTAACCAGCTGCCGGTAAGGCACATTGAGCAACTACCAAGAAACTGATTGGGTTGGCGGCATGTAGACATGGATTTGCTAGTGGGGTGTGTTTTACCTGGGGAGACGGAGTAAACACAAACACTCATAAAGCTGTCTCTGACGTCTGAAAGAGGGAGGTAGAATTTTGATTAAAGCAGAATTATGCCTTAATGGTGTAGTTTATTTCTTAAAACTGTATGAAAGATAGTGAGTAGCGTCTACACTTGCTTCTCCATGTGACCGAGTTATTTTGGAAATTAAATATATATACACACTTTTTGTTTGAGACTGCATCCAGTAAATATATACTTATTTAATACATGGATTGATTTATTTTGTCTATGATATTGACACAGGTTGGGGACATTTATTTTGAGCTCCTGGGACAAGCCAACCATATGTTTAGAGTGTCACCTGAACACGGAGAACTCTGATGTTTGGCAAATTTAGCTAGCTATTCTGTCTTGTTATGGACCAGCACTTTACACTGGTGATCAGAATGGCTGACAGTGCCTTTGTTAGATATAATATGTATGATTCTAATATATGCTAGTAATGCTACAGTAAATAAGAACACTGCTTCTCATGCAGACAAATGTAAAGATGTGATTTCTGTAGAGCCCGTTTATGCCTCATATCCATTTCTTTTGTTTCAGAAATCATAGTGACACATGCTGAAAGACACCAGCGATGGATTTTAATGATTGTGTTTAAGATTCTTATATATCAAGTGTTTGCATTATTATTAATGTAATTGTGAATGTGTTCTTGGAGACACAATCATTTATTATTTTTTCACAACATTTCAAAACAGTTGCTCTCTCTCTCTACATATATATAAGTATCTTACTGCAGTTCTCTGTTAGTCTGCATTGGCTTTGTTAGCAAAATTAATTTGTTGCATTTTGTAATATTTTCAACCAGAATATCTATAATTTAAAATAATCATAAAGGAGTAGATAAACCTTTCTGACATAAAAACATTGTTGCAAGATATTTTATTCAATGTATGGAACAGTCACAGGGCTCGTTGTGAGTCTTCATTATGAAATCATTTGTTTTCAGGTAAACATAATTACCTTTTAATTGCAAGGTTCAAGATTACTATAAACATAATGCTACCTCCAGTCTGGCAAATGGAGACTACGTTGGTTGCTTTTCCAAATTCACAAATGACTCATTTTTCAATTTGGAGAGTTACAGGAAATATAAGGTTAAAAAGCGCTGCAATATAGGTCAGCTGTCAGGAGAGATTCCATAATAAGTCTTAAAACATAGTGATCTTATCAATTCATGCTCCATGATTCTGCTTTCTTGATGCAAAATCCTCTAAAGAAATGCTTCCATCTCTTGAGAACAGAAATAACCACCCATCAATATAATTCCCAATCAATACAAAGTCTCAGCAAAGCTTCTAAGGTGCTTTATTGTGAGCACTGTTACGCTTCTTTCAAACATGAATGAAAAGCCAAAAGCAAGCGATTTAGTCAGAACCAGAGTACTTGTTATCCTTTTACCTTTATCAAAGAAAGGAAAAAAAAGGAATCAGCCCAATCAATAATGGGTTTTACAATTACAGGTCATAGTTAACAAGATCTGTATTTGAGTATGTGAAAGTGCAGAATGTAAGTAGTTTTATAAATAACACATGAATATGTTATTGTATCAGAAGTACTGGTTCCTCTGCATGTTCCCTATTCAACAATTCCAAGCAAGTTTTTAAAGATTTTATTCAGTGTATCAAAAGCCGTTTGAGAAAAAAAAAAATAAAAAAAATATATATTTTCTTTGAGAAACAATGTGGTAAGTTGCACCCTATGTTGAAAGTGATTTTCATTCCATGAATTCTACAAAGCAATAGAATAGAGTTTATTAACTGTGTGACTGAGAACAGAACTGTCTTCTATAAAGCAACACTGTTGCAAAAACATTTACTTAGTATCATACCTATATCAGTAAGGCAGAATACCGATAAAAGGCCAGAATACAAGTGTCACGCTAATTATTTTTTTAGCTTGCTTGCTAACACGACTAAAAGTAAACTTTAAATGTGGGCGTTTAGCGCATGTATTACAAATTACAAGTGAAAAGTTAGGGTGTGAGCGAAACTCGATGTGCACTAACTTCAGGATTTCGGATACCTGTTAACGGTTTCTCCCCAAAGACTTCAATGGAGCGTGCTTAAGAAGAAAAAAAACAACAACATTTATAGCTTGCATGCTAACGTGCAACTGTATTAGACCTACAGCGCTGAACCCGTAGTAGTTATGAATATTTCCCATTCCAATGTTCTTCAAATAGAATAAAATGCATATGTATATCAGTTTGAAAACGGAGGTAAAACTCCAAAGGAGTTTAATAAGGAATAAAACTTTATCCTTATTAAACCCGGTGAGTGCCTTCCTTTTTGCGATTATATATATATATATATATATATATATAAACATATATACATGAATATATACATAGATGAATATATACATACATATATATATATATATATATAAATATAAATATATATACAGTACTAAGCTTATAAGGACAAACGCTCTAAACTCCACTTCAATGTGATATTAGCATTCTGATGATGCTTATACTTGAACTTGAAAGTGCAAAATATCTAATTTAAAGGGAAATTACGGTCAAAATTGAAATGTACATAAATTAATTACATCTTTGGATAGAAACATATTTACAATATACATGTATTGGCAAAAATGCTTCTTGTAAAAGTTATCACTGTTTTAGTGTTAGCATTTTTCTCTGCACGTGCATGCGCAGCATAGTTAGATATTCTCAGTGCATCAGCATTTTAAATATTGCAGCTGCTCAAAAAACTAGTGGGGCTTGTATCATCAAGTAATAACACAAATTGTGTCATTACCAGATGATACAAGCACTTTAAGCTTTCTGAGCAGTTGCTGTGTTTAAAATGCTGACGCACAGAGCATACATAAAGGGACACAAAACAATTTTTTTTATTTCATGAATCAGATAGATTATATGATCTTAAACAACTTTTCAGTTTACTGCTGTTATTCAATTTCCTTCATTCTGTTGGTATCCTAATTGAAAAGCCTACCTAGGTGGGCTTAGGTGCAGCAGTGCACAACTGGAAGTCAGCTGCTGATTGTGGCTGCATATATATGCCACTTGCCATTAGCTCCTCAGATGTGTCCCGCTAGCTCCCAGTATTGCACTGCTGCTCCTTCAACAAATGATACTAAGAGAATGAAGCAAATTTGATAATAGAAGAAAATTTGTTTAAACACATACTTTTTCTGAATCATGAAAGAAAAAAAATGTTGTTTTATATGTCCCTTTAAGTACACTCTTGAAACAGCTATAACTTTTACTAGAAGCATTTTTGCTATTACAAATATATTGCAAAAATTCTTCTATTGAGATCTGAAATTCACCCGAGTTCATTCTGATTTGGATGGAATGTTTCTATAAAATAAATCAGTTTAATTGATTGTTAAAGGGACAGTCGACTTGAAAATGTTTATTGTTTTAAAAGATAGATAATCCCTTTATTTACTATTCCCCAGCTTTGCATAACCATCATTGTTATATTAATACACTGTTTACCTTGTATTTAAGCCTCTGCTGACTGCACCCTTATCTCAGTTCTTTTGACAGACTTGCATTGTAGCTAAACGGGAGTGAGCACAATGTTATCTATATGACACATATGAACTAGCACTGTCTAACTGTGAAAAACTGTCAAAATGCGCTGAGATAAGAGGCGGCCTTCAGCGGCTTAGAAATCAGTTTATCAGCCATCCTATGTTTAGCTTTTAACAAAGAATACTAAGAGAACAAAGCAAAATTGGTGATAAAAGTAAATTAGAAAGTTGTTTAAAATCACATGCCCTATTTGAATCATGAAAGGTTTTTTTTGGACTTGACTGTATAAGAATATAAAAAACACACGGCTAGATTTGGAGTTTTGTCGGTAACGACCCGAAAAACTAACGCCGGCTTTTTTCTGGCCGCACCATAAAAATAACTCTGGTATTGAGAGTCCACATAAAGGCTGCGTTAGGCTCCAAAAAAGGAGCGTAGAGCATCGGATTCTATCAAGCCAATCGGATTGAACTTGATTCTGATTGGCTGATTCCATCAGCCAATCAGAATATTCCTACCTTAATTCCGATTGGCTGATAGAATCCTATCAGCCAATCGGAATTCGAGGGACGCCATCTTGGATGACGTCCCTTAAAGGAACCGTCATTCGGCTAGTAGGCATCGGGAGAAGAGGATGTTCCGCGTCGGAGGTCTGCAAGATGGATCCGGAAGAAAGAAGATTGAAGATGCCATTGATAGAAGACTTCATCCGGATCATGGACCTCTTCAGCTCCCGCTTGGATGAAGACTTCATCCGGATCATGGACCTCTTCAGCTCCCGCTTGGATGAAGACTTCAGCCGGATCATGGACCTCTTCAGCCCCCCGCTTGGGCTTGGATCAGGACATCGGAGGAGCTCTTCAGGATGGATCGGTGAACCTGGCAGGGTGAAGATAAGGTAGGAAGATCTTCAGGGGCTTAGTGTTAGGTTTATTTAAGGGGGGTTTGGGTTAGATTAGGGGTATGTGGGTGGTGGGTTGTAATGTTGGGGGGGGGATTGTATGTTTTTTTTTACAGGCAAAAGAGCTGAATTCTTTGGGGCATGCCCCGCAAAGGGCCCTGTTCAGGGCTGGTAAGGTTAAAGAGCTTTGAACTTTAGTAATTTAGAATAGGGTAGGGCATTTTTTTATTTTGGGGGGCTTTGTTATTTTATTAGGGGGCTTAGAGTAGGTGTAATTAGTTTAAAATTGTTGTAATATTTTTCTTATGTTTGTAAATATGTTTTTATTTTTTGTAACTTAGTTCTTTTTTATTTTTTGTACTTTAGTTAGTTTATTTAATTGTAGTTATTTGTAGGAATTGTATTTAATAAATTTATTGATAGTGTAGTGTTAGGTTTAATTGTAACTTAGGTTAGGATTTATTTTACAGGTAATTTTGTAATTATTTTAACTATTTTAGCTATTAAATAGTTCTTAACTATTTAATAGCTATTGTACCTGGTTAAAATAAATACAAAGTTACCTGTAAAATAAATATAAATCCTAAAATATCTATAATATAATTATAATTTATATTGTAGCTATTTATTTTTTGTACTTTAGCTAGTTTATTTAATTGTATTTATTTGTAGGAATTCTATTTAATTAATTTATTGATAGTGTAGTGTTAGGTTTAATTGTAACTTAGGTTAGTATTTATTTTACAGGTAATTTTGTAATTATTTTAACTATTTTAGCTATTAAATAGTTCTTAACTATTTAATAGCTATTGTACCTGGTTAAAATAAATACAAAGTTACCTGTAAAATAAATATAAATCCTAAAATAGCTATAATATAATTAGAGTGCGAGAGCGAGCGAGCGAGGTGGGACCGCTGTACTACAAAAAATGGCCCGTGTACACGGGCTTTAGGACTAGTAGATATATATTGAACCAAAATACCATCAGATATATGTAGAAATAAGTATTTATTAATAAATTGAACATATTCAGTTATTTGAAGAACTTTGGAATGTGGAATGTGAAATATTCATATTTTCATGTTGAGTTAACACAAATGAAAATAGTTGATCAGGTTTGCGCGAGAGTGGGGTGTTTTTCAACTTTTTTCTTTATTGATTTCTATGGGCGAATACGTGAACATGCACATGATATTCTAACTTCAGCTTTTTGTGCTTGTTGGGTTAGCGCAAGTATGAAAACAGTTTAATTTTAACTTGTAATATGAGCGCAACCTGACAATCGCAAAAAGCTTACGTCTAGCGCAATTAAAGCTCAAGCTAAAGTGTAAATAATTTGCGCTGCATTCATAATCTGGCCCTTAGTGTTTAATGTCCCTTTAAGCGGTTGTAGTGAGTGATATAAAGGGCTCCATTTATGAAGCTGCTTCGGAGTCCCATCGTTTCAGGCTTGTTTCAGACTGCTGCTCCTTAACCTGTCCGACAACTTTTAGTTGAGGATTGAAATCACCCCAATCCGATCGTGATGATTGACAGCCCCTGCTGTCAGTGAGCAGGGGGCGGCATCGCACAAGCATTTAGCGATGTTGAGGGGACATGATTCGCTATGCTCGACATTTAGTAAATTTAACCCATAGGGCTAGATTTATCAAGCCTTCTCCCCTATGACTGCAGGTTCTCACAAGAGAATCTACAGTCAGTATTTATCAAGCAGCGGTCATCAGACCGCTGCTTCCTACCCTCTTCTTCCCCTCTTAGGTGGAGAATTTCAATCTCCCCAATCTCATCTGGCAAGGGATATTGACAGTTCCTGCCCGCATGTGATTGGCTGCGCTCCTGTGCAATGGTAAATTCTGGCAGCAGATTGCTTGATAAATCGAGCCCAAAGAAATGAATGTGTGAACTACTTTATAGGGACACTAAACCCCCAAAAAATAGTTCATGATTCAGGTAGAGAATACAATTTTAAATAACTTTCCAAATTACTTCTATTATCTAATTTGCTTCATTCTTTAGATATCCTTTGTTTAAGAAATAGCAATGCACAAGGGTGAGACAATCACACAAGGCATCTATATGCATCTACCAATCAGCAGCTACTGAGCATATCTAGATATGCTTTTCAGCAAAGAATATCAAGAAAATGAAACAAATTAGATAATAGAAGTAAATTAGAAAGTTGTTCAAAACTGCACACTCTTTCTAAATCATGAAAGAAAAAATTGGGGTTTCATGTTCCTTTAACAAATTCCAGGTTTTAGCAGTCAATTTAGCATTCCATGATTAGCGGTATCTACAAAGCCATATATTCTAAGGAGTCTATGAGATGGCATCATGTAGCACATTGGAATTTCAAGCACATTGCTTTGGGATTAATACAGAGCTTGCTTTTATTTTTTATTTTTTTATGCACCAATGTGCAATAATAAAGGAAATTTTTAACATTACTGTTACAACCATAAATTTAGGACATAAAATGTGCCCAACATTGGTCTAATTGTAATAAGACAGAGCCTACATATTTATATGCTTACCGTATTTGTGCACCAAACTAAATTTATATCTGAAACAAACAAAATCTAATGCAAAAACAACTTCTAACACTAAGATAACATTTAGATTGCAATCTTGTATTGACATTGCATAGTGTGCATTTACACATTCTCCATATGCATTTTATCAAACATGCCAACAGTTTACTGTGTTGATTGTCATTTTCTCCTACATTAATTGTAATCTAATCAATTTATCAGATAGTGAAAAACATCACCAAGTCTCTACACAAAATACAGTTTAGTTTCAAATACAATTTTCTACATATACTACTTTTAATGTAACCCTGGTGTGAAATAAAACACAAATTTAATACTTATTGCATTTTATCCCGATGCAAATTAGAAAATGTATTAGTGTACTCTAAGGGGTAGATAATTGTTACTGGAAACCATGACAACTGAAATTGTTATTGTAATGATTTTTAATGGGCCCATTAAAGTGGACCTGTCATTACAACAAAATATAAACTAGTTATATGTTATACTAGATATTTTTATGTCGGTATCATTTTCAAATAAACTTTTTCTAGGCTTGGCACAGCTTCATTAAAATTTGGATTGATTAGGATACATATATGGATATTACTATATGATAACATAATTACTCTGTTAAACATCACGTTTGGTCACATATGTTTATATTTATGTGTGTATATGTGTGTGTGTATATATATATATATATATATATATATATATATATATATATATATATATATATATATATATATATATATATATATATATATATATATATATATATATATATATATAGAATTATGTTGGCTACACCTGTAAGAAATAAGCTTCTTGGTGATTAAGTAATTAGCCCGTAAATTGTAATATTGTCCAAATGACAGCAACTGCATTGATTTTTAGGGCAAGTCGCTTGGTTCTTAGAGGTGCATGAATGTACATGGGAAACCAGTTTGACTAACAGCATTTGGATCATCATCTGGTTTAGCAGTGACTGTACCAACACATCAGTCTTAAAGGGACATTAAACGGCTGGGTTCAACTACATTATCAGGGCTACTACTTACCATGCTATTGTACCTGCAGCTGTCTCTAAAGTCGTTCTCTTATTTTAACTCATTGCTGAACCCAGCATTATATACTGGGTGCCGCCATCTTGTAGCTCATGTATTGTTACAGCCTGTGACAGAAGCAGTGCAGTTTCACAGATCTGTGATGTTACTGGCTTGTTGCCAGCCGTTTCTTTCACTTCAGTTTAGTTCACATAAAAGAGAGGGGAAGAGTTACATTTTTGCAGTTTTTTGCACAGTTTAAAAGTTACATAACAAAAATAAGGTTCAATATGGCGACGCCCAGTGTGAAGATGCAGAGTTTCCCTAACACTTGTAAGGGGTTAAAATAAGAGAATAACTTTGAAGACAGCTGCAGGTACAGGAGAAAAAACAATAACGGTGCATAGTAACCATTCTGTTATTGTAGTTGTACTCAGCAGTTTAATGTCCCTTTAATGGTAATCCATCTTGGGGAAGACTGAAGCTGAACAAAAAAAACTAAGTGTAAGTGGTAATAGGAGCGGCCATTGGCCAGGGTGGGTTATAAGATTTAGTATAGCTTTAGTATAAACCTAGTCTGAATAAATAATTCAGAAATATGTTTCTGGATCATTAATTTATCGACTCAGAGATATGTTATGTGTATGAAACTTTTTTCTTTACAAAAAGTATCTTTTATAAAGGATTTTTATATTTAGTAAAAGTTATAATTATAACCGTGTATTTTGATATTTATAATCATTGATAGATATTTATTAATTTATCTTATTTAAAGTGATTGGAAAGTTTAAGAAACTAGTGCCCATTATCTTAAAATACTTTTAAAAACAGGGGCACTTTAATCCATTAAACTTTACAAACACGCTTTTTAAAAAATATACCATTTCCTTACGGTAAACAGACTGCTGATCCTCCACCTGCATTTCCTTCTGTATTTTGCACATTGATGAATCCAGCTTCCGCCAATCATTGCATGCCCCATGAGCTGGACACCAATGGGGGAAACCAATGATTGGAGGAAGCCGGATTCGTCATTATTCTGCAAAATACAGAAGAAGAAGCAGGCGGAGGATTAGCTGGCTGCTTACCGTAACAAATGGTAAGTGTTTTAAAAAAAAAAAAAAAAAGCGTGTTTGTAGTTTAATGAATTAAATTGCCCCTGTTTATAATAGTATTTTTAGATACTGAGCACTAATTCCTTAAACTTTACAATCACTTTTAACTATGAAAACAGCTATAATAGTGAAAGGGATCGCCTATTATACGTTTGAATAGCATAAAAAAAACATTTTAGTAAATTAACTGTTTCCTAATAACAAGTCAGAATTACAATTATTTGAAATTCTATAAACATATCACTGTAACATGATATTAGCAACTGGATCAGGAAAAAATGTTAATGTAGGAAAATGCAGCGAAACGAAGAACGAATAAAGCCAATCACCTTACCTGAGTTTCTTTTTGATACCAGTTTTACATCAGCACTTACTGCAGAAAAAATCATAAGAGCCAGGAACACTGAAGGCCTCATCTTTTACCACCTTTCCATTAGTCTAAAAGATATAAACCAGAAAATATAATTAAAACAAAATCATAGCCCTGCATCACTAGATAATATGTTGAGATATAATGTGCGTATATTATGAATAATAAGTATGATCTTTCTTATGATAGATATAGGTTGAATCCAATAACTATCTGAGAGTCCAATTGGTGGTTCTGAGAGCACCCCCAGCTATTGACATAGAACTCTTAACACTCTAAGATACCAACAGCATAAACTTTTTAGGCAATTTTTTTTGCATAGGTCCAGAGCACTATCCATGTCTCTGTCTTTCTTCTTCTAATGCCCAATACCACCTATTCCAAGGATCTCTAACGTTTATCCATTCAAGTTGGATATAAAGATGTAAAGTGACATTCTAGTGTAAAAGATTAAATGCTCTATTTTGTTAGAGACTTTTATTTCCAAACACATTTTCTTTTTTATCTATGAACTTATCATCTTCAAAGAGGTTAAACATTTGACACCCGCATTTTATTTCTCTATTCCTTAATGAGAAACTTACTAAAAAGTGGCTTTGCTCCTACCTTCACATAATGAGGGCAGAAGCAGTAATATCTGGATCAACAGAGCAGCATGGAGGATGTGGTGGGTGACTGTGTGCACTGCAATCTTTATGTTAACTAATTAATGTTTTTGACTCTAGAAGCTTTTTCTTGGACTCATCTAGGCAATATAATATAATGTTGATGATATATTCATTGTGATTATATGCAGAATGCATTGACTTTTGATTTTTTTCTTTTATTAAGTGAATATTACCAGTTATAGGGGTCTATGTAACAAGGGCCGAATGGCCCCTGTTTCCCTTGTTTCCACGGGAACCTTCAGACTCGCCGGAAACAGGAGTTAAGAAGCAGCGGTCTTAAGACCGCTGCTCCTTAACTCATACGCCGCCTCTGAGGCGGCGTATAGCAATCCGCTCGATCATGTACGATTGGGCTGATTGACACCCCTGCTAGCGGCCAATTGGCCGCAAATCTGAAGGGGGTGGCATTGCACCAGCAGTTCACAAGAACTGCTGGTGCAATGATAAATGCCAACAGCGTATGCTGTTAGCATTTATTGATGTGCGGCGGACATGGTTCGCTATAGCGGATCATGTCTGTCCGCACAATGATAAATGGACCCCAGTGTCTTTAACAAGTTACTTTATAGTTTTTTTCAGCTTTTGAAATTAATATATGCACTATGAAATGTTACATAATAAAGAAGATCTTTCATCACACAAACATAGGTCATTCTAAGTCTGATGTTAACAGATTATAACTATAAATGGAATGCTATAATTTCCTATCAAATTAAACAAAGGTGGGATATATAGTTTGTTATGTTGGATTTTATTGAAAAGCATTAAAAGTTAATTAAAATGTTTTGCAGAACTTGTGGTCCATCTGAGAGTTTGAAGGACAATTCCTAACAGACCTTGTTGGCCCTGTCCTACCCTTGCACCCACTGCAGAGTTAGGCAGTAATTATTTTAACAACGTCATGATTTATCTCTAACGGAAAGCTCTGCACCTTTAACTAAGCCAGTTCCAATCTGAAGATCACCAAAGGGAATTTTAGTCCCTTAAGACATTAATGGCCCAATGATCTAAATCTCTCTGTTAAAGTGAGATGATCTAAAAAGTTTCATCAGTGCAGAGTTTCTTCAAATAATTTTACAAATGACATTTTTATCGTGAGTAATATTTATGCAGGTTCTGGACATGAAGAAGAGACACCTACATTACAATATAAGGTATAAAAAAATAAATAAAGAGTTTGCATGATTTCTCTCCATGCTGGAAAGTTTTTGTTCACATGGCGTAAACAGGCCACAAAAAGCTTTGTTGTTTGTATGTTTGTGGAATATTGCTGCCACCTTTGTTGGGACAAAAAACACTGGCTATGCTCATTGGCATCAATTTGCATAAATTAGGCAACATATATTAGAAAATGAAGCTGCTAAGCCGTACATTAAATGATCATTGGTTTATCATTTAATACACTTAGAAGAAGTTTCATCCTGAAAGCTTCTTTATTTCTAAATTGAATCTTTATTTTCAACTTTGACCTAAACCTTAAAAAATGCTGGCTGTGTTGGTAATATACCGACTGGGTGGCAACCCTATAGTGCAATACATGTTTAATAAAATGAGAAACCTAAGACTGCAATTCTAAACCATTACATTTACTGGACAACATATATTGCACAATATTATATATTTTTAATAATTGGGCACTAATTTGTAAAGTGGGCAACAGTACGCTTCATAAAAGCAGTCCTTGATTTTAATCATCCGCAATGTGTGTCACTAACATTCATGGAATTTTCTATTTATCTGCAGGTAATGAGAAATACGTGCTGTGGACAGTTATGAGGTAATTGATTTATGGTTATGCACATTCGGACACATTAAGCAGCTATAACAACACTCAAAAGAGCACTTAATGTAACTGATTTGCATTGTAGGCCACCAAAATCAATGAAATTTTCAGGATATTTCAGGGTTGTGGGAAACGTAAAGTTTTATGAAGCAATAGATTTATGTTTGGTCACATTTAGTACATTAAATGACATTAAACATTTTTTAAATGGAGCTGAATGTGAAATATGTCTACTGTGTTCCACAGAAAAACATAACATTATAAGGTGCTGCTTAAAAATGGGAATGAGTGTGTGCAATTTACGTTTGCTTTTGTCACACTGTGAAACATAATCTCATAAAAATCTGAACTTATATGTGAATGGTGTGTTATCACTGAACCTCACAATATGCTCAGAGTGTATTTGAAAAGCAAATCCATACAACCAAAGTGCTACATACCCTGTTGGCCACCAACCACTGACCACAACAGGAATATCAGGAATATCTTTGATTTTAGGTAAGTCTTAATGATGTTTGTTCATGGATGGATCCATAGTGAGATTTTTTATATGTTCCCCACATATAAATATATAGGAAATGCACTTCTTTTCTGCTGGAATATTTATATTTCTAAACAAGGCAAACTCTTCCTCCCCTTAAAGGACCAGTAAATACAGTGGAACTGCATAATCAGCAAATGCACAATAAAAAGACAATGCAATAGCACTTAGTCTGAACTTTAAATGAGTAGTATATTTTTTACTGACAAATTTCAAAGTTATGTCTATTTCCACTCCTCCTGTACCATGTGACAGCTATCAGCAAATCACAAATAAATATACATACAGTATATGATGTGACTTCTTGCACATGCTCAGTAGGAGCTGATGACTCAAAAGTGTAAATATAAAAAGACTGTGCACATTTTGTTAATGGAAGTAAATTGGAAAGTTGTTTAAAATGTCAACCTCTATCTGAATCATTAAAGTTTAATTTTGACCTAGATGTCCCTTTAAACAAATAAACACTTCTGGATTGGCACACATGCAAACAGATAGATGATAAATAGATAGATGACAGATACACTATAAATTACCATTGTACTAAAGTCAAAAATAAACTTTCATGATTCAGATAGAGCATACAATTTTAAGATAAACTGTTTATTAACCCTTTCACAGCTAACAACGGCTCTGAGCCATCACAGAGTGTCCCACTCAGGTGCTAAGGACGTGATGGCTCGAAGCCGTCGCTAGCACTCTCCCACTTTGAGGGAGATCTGGGGGCTCCCACCCGCTCCTACCCCGGCGATTGGACCTGCATAGTGACAGGCATCGCCGGGCTTCACGTTATGTGCGGTAACGTCACACGCAATGACGTGATGATGTCACCGCGCAACTTTATTTAAAATTTACAATGTTAAGTATAGGGACAGGGGGCTTGCTGCTTAGAAGCCTGTATCTCAGGCATCTAAGCAGCTACAGACCCCCAAGACCCACCGTTGGAAAGGTAATCACCTAAAATTTCAAACAGTGTAAGTCTTGTGGATCTGGAAAAAAAAAAAAGTTAAAAAAATAAAATTTCAAAAAATAAAAAAAACTTAAAACAGCTTAGTACCCAGGTGGGAAAGTGCTTAGCACTTAAATGGTTAATAAAAAGAAACCTCAAATGGGAATGAATGCAAACAAAAGCTCAGAAAAAAATCCACATCTTTGTAATCCAAAGCAAACAAAAGTTGTATAATATTACACAATTTTAAGACAATTTACTTGTCCTTCTGTCTTAACTGAAGCAGTGGTCTTTAGTTTCAACAGAGAACTTGTTATGAGGTGGAGGCTCAAAAGAATCTTACAACTCAGATAGCTGAAAAGGTACATGAACGAATTAATGACACAGGTGAAACAAAGGTCAATGTGGACACACAGAAGATATAGAGGAGCCGATTTACCAAATGGCGGGCTGACACGATTCACTGTCGGCATTTAACATTGCACAAGCAGTTCTGGTTGATTGCTGTCCGCAGCCTCCGAGGGGGCGGATGAGTTAAGGAACAGTGGTCTTAAGACCGCTGCTTCTTAAAGGGACACTGAACCCAAATTTTTTCTTTTGTGATTCAGATAGAGCATGCAATTTTAAGCAACTTTGTAATTTACTCCTATTATCAATTTTTCTTCATTCTCTTGCTATCTTTATTTGAAAAAGAAGGCATCTAAGCTTTTTTTTAATTTTAGAACTCTGGACAGCACTTTTTTATTGGTGGATGAATTTATCCACCAATCAGCAAGAACAACCCAGGTTGTTCACCAAAAATGGGCCGGCATCTAAACTTAAATTCTTGCATATCAAATAAAGATACCAAGAGAATGAAGAAAATTTGATACTAGGAGAAAATTAGAAAGTTGCTTAAAATTAAATGCTCTATCTGAATCACAATAGAAAAAAAATAGGGTTCAGTGTCCTTTTAACTACTGTTTCCCGGCAAGCCAGAGGCATCAGGGGCCATTGGGCCCTTGATAAATCGGCCCCAGAGAGTGAAAGACCAACAAATATACAAACAGAAACCTTAAAGGGATAGGATTCGGAAAGAACATGCACATTTAAGAAAACATTCCAATTTAATTCTATTATCAAATCTTCTTTGTTGAAGGGATACCTAGGTAGGTGTCAGGACCACTACATGGCAGGAAATAGTGCTCTTGAAAACAAATAACATTCTTGCTGCCATATAGTGCAACAGGCAAAAGCACGACCCTGGGCTTACAGCCTTGCTTTTCAAAAAAGATACCAAGAGAACAAACAAAATTTTATAATAGAAGTATATGAGAAAGTTGTTTAAAATCGTATGTTCTGTTTGAATCATGAAAGAAAAAATGTGTGTTTCATGTTCCTTTAAACAGAGAGAACAAATCAGAAAGTGAGATTAGTATAAGTAAAACTGCTGAAGAATGTAAGACAACAGATGTGATGAAATATATTAGAGATAGAAATACACAAAACTAAACTAAATAATATGTAAAATAATATATATATATATATATAAAATATTTGTTGTCTATTTTTTCTTAGGCTATGCTAAAACACAAACTATATTGTTACACTTATTAATAGCAAGCTAAAAACAATGAAAATAACATATCTCCAAAGACTCATAAGCTAGAAAAGGAAACACAAAGTCATTGATTGGTAACAGGAACCAAACATATGTAAATTTGTTAAAGGAACATACAAGCTCAAAAATAAAGTGCTTTTCTATAACAATGTATTTAACACTTGCCGCTCCAGATCATCAATGCACTACTGTCTTGTTTCACAATCTGTTGTAAATGCACCTCCGGGGGTACCTGGAGCATTGGCAAGGGATACTCAGTGGTTTGCACTTTCAAGGCAACCATTTAGAGCTAGATCATAGTGGAGCGCAAAAGTGTTAATGCTTTTGAGTGCTAACAACGCACAATGTAAATCAATAGCTATCCTATACGCTAGATTACGAATCTTGCGTTATGAGTAAAAAAGCAGCATTAAGCCTCATAATGCTGCTTTTTTACTACCGCGAGTCTTGTAGGTACAGCTGTCCCGCACACTTTTTTGGCCTTACCGCAAATCAACTTACGCAATTTGCGTATAGTCTATTTTCAATGGGACTTCCATAGCGCCTGTATTACAAGCTTTTTTTTTTGGCCAAAAAGTGAGCGGTACAGCCTATCCTGCATGATTTGTAACGCATTCTAAAGTCAGTAGTTATGAATTTTACACTACAAAGCTGTAGCATAAAACTCATAACTAAAGTGCTAAAAAGTACACTAACACCCATAAACTACCTATTAACCTCTAAACCGAGGCCCTCCCGCATCGCAAACACTAAAATAAAATATTAACCCCTAATCTGCCGCTCCCGACATTGCCATCACTAAACATATTAACCCCTAAACCCCCGCACTCCTGCCTCACAAACATTAGTTAAATATTATTAACCCCTAATCTGCTGTCCCTAACATCGCTGCCACCTACCTACATTTATTAACCCCTAATATGCCGCCCCCAACGTCGCCGCCACTATACTATATTTGTTAACCCCTAAACCTAAGTCTAACCCTAACACCCCATAACTTAAATATAATTAAAATAAATCTAAAGAAAACCTACTATCATTAAATAAATAATTCCTATTTAAAACTAAATACTTATCTGTAAAATTAACCCTAAGCTAGCTACAATTTAACAGTTACATTGTATCTAGCTTAGGGTTTATTTTTATTTTACAGGCAAGTTTGTATATATTTTAACTAGGTAGACTAGTTAGTAAATAGTTATTAACTATTTACTAACTACCTAGTTAAAATAAATACAAATTTACCTGTAAATTAAAACCTTACCTAAGTTACACTAACACCTAACACTACACTACAATTAAATAAATTACCTACATTAAATGCAATTAACTAAATTAAATACAATTACCTAAATTACAAAAACAAACACTAAATTACACAAAATAAAAAACAAATTACAAGATATTTAAACAAATTACACCAAATCTAATAGCCCTATCAAAATAAAAAAATTGCCCCAAAGAAATCAGCTCTTTTACCTGTAAAAAAAAATACAAACAACCCCCCAACGGTAAAACCCTAACTAAAAAAAACTAAGCTCCCAATTGCCCTGAAAAGGGCATTTGTATGGGCATTGCCCTTAAAAAGGCATTTAGCTCTATTGCACCCCAAACCCTAACCTAAAAATAAAACCCACCCAATAAATCCTTAAAAAACCTAGCACTAACCCCTGAAGATCCACTTACAGTTTTGAAGACCGGACATCCATCCTCAAAGAAGCCGGGAGAAGTCTTCATCCTAGCCGGGAGAAGTGGTCCTCCAGATGGGCAGAAGTCTTCATCCATCCGGCGTGGAGCGGGTCCATCTTCAAGACATCCGACGCAGAGCATCCTCTTCTTTCTGACGACTAACGACGAATGAAGGTTCCTTTAAATGACGTCATCCAAGATGGCGTCCCTTAGATTCCGATTGGCTGATAGAATTCTATCAGCTAATCGGAATTAAGGTTTGAAAAAATCCTATTGGCTGATGCAATCAGCCAATAGGATTGAACTTCAATCCTATTGGCTGATCCAATCAGCCAATAGCATTGAGCTCGCATTCTATTGGCTGTTCCAATCAGCCAATAGAATGCTACGAAGCAATTGAACAGGTGTACAGGTGTACCTAACAAAGTGACCGGTGAGTGTATATTTGACGTAAAGAATATTTGATGCAAAGTGTGTCACATGGAAAGTGCCATGTTATGTGTATAGCACTCTGAAGTGTCAGAGAAATGTGCCAGATATAGGGCCACAGTGAAATATCAAAATGAAAATATACTATGATGAACTGTGCCAGGTAAAGTGTCCAATTTCCAAGCGTTGCAGAATCTGTTGGCACTCTACAAATAACCGATAATAATAATAATAATAATATGCTACAATTAAATTAGTCTAAGCTGTGCTGTCTATATGATAAAAGTAGATGCAAAAAATATGGTATCATGATTGCTCACAATTACATCATCATATGTATTTTTTTCTAATATAACACAATATTAAAAACTATAGTTTTGCGTTATGGCTGGCTCGCTAATAATTTGCAAGTTATTTTCACCGCTCACCTTTCATAGCACTGCTATTACAGGTTTGCAAAAAACAGCTTGTGCGGGCGATATGGTTGCGTTGAGCTCCATGCTTCACCCAAATACAAGCGGTGTTTTGACGTGCTCATGCGTGATTTCCCCATAGACTTCGATGGGGAGAGCCGGCTAAAAAAAAAGCCTAACACCTGCAATCGCGTAACGCAGCCCCATTGATGTCTATGGGGGGAAAAAATGTAAGTTTAAACCTAACACCCTAACATAAACCCTGAGTCTAAACACCCCTAATCAGCCGACATCGCCTCCACCTATATTACACTTATTATCCCCTAATCTGCCACCCCCAACGTCGCCGACACCTACCTACACTTATTAACCCCTAATCTGCTGCCTCAACGTCGCCGACACCTACCTACACTTATTAACCCCTAATCTGCCACCCTCTACATCGCCGACACCTACATTACACTTATTAACCCCTAATCTGCCGCCCCCAACATCGCCGACACCAACCTACACTTAACCCCTAATCTGCCATCCCCGACACCTACATTAAATTTATTAACCCCTGATCTGCCGCCCCCAATGTCGCCGACACCTACCTACACATATTAACCCCTTATCTGCTGTCCCCTACATTGCCGACACCTACATTACACTTATTAACCCCTAATCTGCCGCCTCCTATGTCGCCGCCACCTACCTACACTTATTAACCCCTAATCTGCCACCCCCAATGTCACCGCCGCCACTATACTAAAGTTATTAACCCCTAAACCTCTAGCCTCCCACATCACTAACACTAAATAAATATATTAACCCCTAACGTAACCCTAAGTCTAACCCTAACCCCAACACCTCTAACTTTAACATAATTAAAATAATTCTAAATAAAACCTACTATTAATAACTAAATAATTCCTATTTAAAAATAAATACTTACCTGTAAAATAAACCCTAAGCTAGCTACAATATGACTAATAGTATCTATCTTAGGTTTTATTTTTATTTCACATGTAAGTTTGTATTTATTTTAACTAGGTAGACTAGTTAGTAAATAGTTATTAACTATTTACTAGCTACTTAGTTAAAATAAATACAAAATGTACCTGTAAAATAAAACCTAACCTGCCTTACACTAAAACCTAACATTACAATAAAATTAAATAAATTAAATTAACAAAATACAAAAAAATAGGATAATAGGATTGAGCTTGCATTCTATTGGCTATTCCAATCAGCCAATAGAATGCAAGCTCAATCCTATTGGCTGATTGCAACAGCCAATAGGATTTTTTTTTCCCTTACATTCCGATTGGTTCTATCAACCAATCGGAATGTAAGGGACGCCATCTTGGATGACATCATTTAAAGGGAAACTTCATTTTTCAACAGCCACCAGAAGAAGAGGATGCTCTGCGCCGGATGTCTTGAAGATGGACCCACTCCGTGCCGGATGGAAGAAGATAGAAGATGCCGCCTGGATGAAAACTTCTGCCCGCTTGGATGAAGACTTCTGCCGGCTTCGATGAAGACTTCTGCCACCTAGATGAGGATGAATGTCCCACTTACAGTTTTTGAAGACTGATCGTCGGGGGTTAGTGTTAGTTTTTTTTAAGGGTTTATTGGGTGGGTTTTATTTTTAGCTTAGGGTTTTGGGCAATGTAAAAGAGCTAAATGCCATTTTAAGTGCAATGCCCATCCAAATGTCCTTTTCAGGGCAATGAGGAGCATAAGTTTATTTAGATAGGATTTTATTTGGGGGGTTTGGTTGTGTGGGTGGTGGGTTTTACTGTTGGGGGGGTTGATTTCTAAGGGTCATTGGCAGTTAAGTGTAGGCTAGGGGTTTTTATTATTTTGGGGGGACTTTTTTATTTTAATAGGGCTATTAGATTAGGAGTAATTAATTTTTATTTTTAATAATTTCTTTTTTTATTTTGTGTAATTTAGTGTTTATTATTTTTTGTACTTTAGATAATTGTATTTTATTAATTGTATTTAATTTTATTGTAATGTTAGGTTTTAGTGTAAGGCAGGTTAGGTTTTATTTTACAGGTACATTTGTATTTATTTTAACTAGGTAGCTAGTAAATAGTTAATAACTAGTCTACCTAGTTAAAATAAATGCAAACTTACCTGTGAAATAAAAATAAAACCTAAGATAGAAACAATGTAACTATTAGTTATATTGTAGCTAGTTCTGGGATTATTTTACAGGTAAGTATTTAGTTTTAAATATGAATTATTTAGGTAATAATAGTAGGTTTTATTTAGATTTATTTTAATTATATTTACGTTAGGGGGTGTTAGGGTTACATTACGGTTAGGGTTAGGTTTAGGGGTTAATAGGTTTATCAGAGTGGGCAGACGGTAGATTAGGGGCTAATAATATTTAAATAGTGTTTTTTATGTGGTAGGGTGGCAGTTTAGGGGTTAATAATTTTATTATAGTGGGGACGATGTCGGGAAGCGGTGGAATAGGGGGTAATACATTTTTTAAGTGGTGGCGATGTCTGGAGTGGCAGATTAGGAGTTAATATTTGATTTGTATTTTAGTGTTAGCGATGCGGGAGGGCCTCGGTTTGGGGGTTAATAGGTAGTTTATGGGTGTTAATGTACTTTGTAGCAGTTTAGTTATGAGTTTTATGCTACAGCTTTGTAACGTAAAACTCATAACTATTGAGTTTAGATGGGGGTACGGATCTTGTCATTTTAGGCTGTACCGCTCACTTTTTGGGCTCACCGCAAAACTCGGAATACCGGCGATATGGAAGTCCCATTGAAAAAGGACTTTTTTAAAAGTGCGGTACTGACATTGCATGACGGCCAAAAAAGTGTGGGGTACAGCTATTCTGACAAGACTTGTAATAGCAATGGTAGGGAAAAAGCATCGTTATGGGCCATAATGATGCTTTTTCATTCATAACGCCAAACTCGTAATCTGGCTGTATATATGCAAGTTGTGTGACTGTGTACACTTTCTCTGTAAAAGGCCTTTTTTATTATTAGTTTTTTTAATATTTCCAAAGATTTGTTGGATTTACATTGTATGTATGTATGTATTGGGTACTTGTAAAGCGAGGCTAATCACCCATTAGGGTCTCAAGGCGCTGTTCATTTTTATCGACCTCGGAAGGATGAAAGGCTGAGTGGACCTCGCGGGGGATCAAACCTGCAACCCTTGGGTTGCTACAGCGCTCAGCCACAGTGCCTTAGCATGCTGAGCTATCTGTCACATTCCGGGATATGCATGATGATTGGCTCTTACTGTTTAAACCTAATAATAATATTCTGTACAATTGGGCTACTGTCGGTAAAAATATCGACTTGTTATAAAATGAATGAGGAACATTTCACAACAACTGGTTGCTAGCTGAACACATCTGGTGAGCCAATAACAGTAGGTCTATGTGCATAGCCCCCAATTATCAGCTAGATCGCAGTAGTGCATTGTTGGTCCTGAGCATATCTAGATATCCTTTTCAAAAACGTAAATTTTATTATAAAAGTAATTTGAAAAGTATTTGAAAATCACATGCTTAATCTGAACCTCAAAAGTTTAATTTTGACTTTTATGCCTCTTTAAGCTTAATAGTAAAGGGAACACATTTCCAAAGTTGGCATTATGCATTATTAATTATTGAAAACAGATCACATGGTGTAATTTTTTTAAATATAAATAACTATTTATTTAAGGAAATCCATTTTTGTCAATTGCCTTTAATGAAATCAAGTCAAACTTCTAATTGTATTGTTGAAGAACAGTGGATCAATGCAACAGAATAGCAATGAACATTTACACACATCATATAACTAATTCTTCATGTAAAATACATTTTCTTTTTTAAAATATGCACTTTTTGTACATAATAGACCTGTGTTCCTTGCACCTTTAAATTATAAACTGAAGTGTATTCTCATTAACATCATCTCCTTATTGATGTAAACTCAGGGGAGTTATCCTCTGTCTCTGCCTCTTTATTACACAATATATTGGTCAAGAGTTTCATATTCTTCTACAAAAAAAAAATCTCTGCCATGTAGCATTCTGGGGTCTTGACCCTTTTCATTTGAGCAAAAGGACATATAAAGAAATTTCAGACTGTGCTGTGAGTCAGTGGTTAATAAAGGAATTAATATTCATTTTATGTTAACCTTTCCATAATGTATCAAACCTAGGAAGGCCATCTTGACAAGACAGTTAAAAAAGGCATAATTGTACTAAATATGACAGATAATTGCTATGACAAGGCTATACTAGGTAGAATGCCTTTCAAGTGGAGAAGCTCAAATTACTTTCCCACTTTGCTCTCATCACTTATATCACTTATTAATGCAGTAAGGTAGCTCTCGTTTTGGTTTTAGCCTTAAATACATTTTTTTTAAACACGACAGCCATGCAATACAATTAAAACCAAATGTTCAATTACAAGTAAATCTGACATCTACATTTAACTGTATCAAAATACAATGTGCTCTCTGTGTAATAAAAACCCCAATGGGACATTCATGCAGAATTGCTTCACATAAAATTGTACCATAACTGTAAAGTAGCTAAAGAGAGTTTTATGGTTAATTTAGTGGGAGTGACTCTCATCTGCATTTCTTCTGTTAAACACCATTGCTGTGGGCCTTAACATTTCTAATGGCTGTTTTTAGTGGTTTCGGGCAACTAATTGCCAATAAATTAAATTGTTTAATGGCAAACAAATGTTCTATTCATGCTAAATATTAAAGGGACATGATTATCAGAATTAAATGTACAATTAAAAAAAATCCAATTTACTTATAGCTTAACATTTACCTTATTTAATTTACTTTATGCCCCTCCGTCTTATTATGGGTGCCTCCATTGGCAGCAGTGTTTGCAACAATATTTTTAACAATGTTATACATAAAGTTGAAGATGTTTGCATACTCCGTCCTAAGCCTAATTCAGTATGCCCTCATAGATAGAAGCTAAGCTTCAAGAGAAAGCTGTAACTTTGATAAGTGAAATAAATTGGAAAGCTTTTCAAAACTGCATGATCTGAATAATAAGTTTAATTTTGACCATGTCCCTTTAAGTTCTTGCTTAAACCAAAATATCAGAGAAACTCCTGATTTCTGTTCTCTCTTAGAGGGAAATTCTACAAAGCTCTCTGGGGTTGTGAGATTATATAAGAAATCTCACCAGTGCCATCAATCCCCTATCATAATTCTAAAAATATGTCTTGCAAAGGGGTGTATCCTACTTTTCATTGTGTTTGAGTTGCACCTCTGAGGTTGTGTTCTGCTGAACTCCCACTAGAGACTCTGTATGGCTGCTGACCCAGAGGAGATGCAGGAAGCTGAGAAGGTGAAACACAGACTGCAGTTTCAGTTTGGCCTCTGAAGAAAAGGTAAAGACCTATGCAGGGGTTAAGTCGAGCGGGAAAGCATAGGAACAGAAATGCTTCAGTAAAAGCTGCTGCTGCTGCTGGTGGGAGGAGCTGGAGCACAGTCTAGTTAGAGGGATAGTGAGTTCCTCTAGTAATGGGCAGTAGCACTTCCTACAATACACTAAATGCAAGCCTGTCAGTGATCCTGCTGTGTGATAGTGCTTACATTTCTGTGTGGCTTTCTCTAGGGTTATTTAGCTCCCCTCAGCAGGATAAAGGACTATTGCACCTTAAGGGGGTGAGATTCTGTGACAGAGGAGGCTTCTGAAACCCAAAGGCAACCATTCAACCATTCATTTGATTTAATTTGCTTTTATTAACTAAAGTGTATAGATTATATACATATAAATACAGTATATGTGTGTGTGTATATAGAATCCAAACTCGAAAGATAAAACCCCAGACAGCCTCATTTTTTTTGCAAGTAATTTATTTAAATCAATAAAACACAAGCATGGGCATCAGCATACTATTAAAAAGCAAACAATACAGCGAGGTCCCCAATCGGACGAATTTCGGGATCAACCCATATTCATGGAGTGTGTCCAATTGGGGACCTCACCGTATTGTTTGCTTTTTAATAGTATGCTGATGCCAACACTTGTGTTTTATTGAGTGAAATAAATTCCTTGCAAGAGATTGAGCTGGTCTGGGGTTTTATCTTTCGAGTTTGGATTATTGAGATTGACTGATAGGGCCTTCTCTTGTTTGCCGATTACACGGACCACAACCTGGAAGCACTCGCTGCTTGGAGGTGATGGAAGAGAAACCGGTAACGCACTGAGAGTTTGGCGTCTGGATGCTGAAGACTTGGAATAATGAGCACTGATCTCTGTGAATTAACCGTAACTGTCTGCCTAATTGCATGTATCCTCGATACACGCTCCTTTGAAGATGTTAGAGTCTCGTTGTCCTGGATTTGTGTTAGTGCATGAATGCTTTTATGTTTGTGTGTATATTTAAAGCAATATTAATTGTGAGGAGTGGACATCTTGTTAAGTCCCCACACTTTTTTTGTAGGACTTAACCCCTGGACCTCTGAAAATGAATATTTGTCTTGGATTGAGCAAGAAAAAGCAACAACAAAAAAACAAACAACAAAAAAACAAACAAAAAACCAGCATGATATGTCAGCTTCTGAGTTGCTGAAAGTTAATGGGCATGTGCAAAGCGAGCGAGCAGCAAAAGCTGATTTATAGAATTTAAAGTTGCTTTAACCCCTTAATGACCACAATATACCCTGTATGTCACTGATCGTTAAGGGTTTTTTCAGGACATAATAGCACAAGTCTAGCAAGAACACACTATTAATGCCCTCCCTCCAGAAGGCTTTGTGGAATAGAGCAGTCTCAACGCTGGTGGCAAGACCACGGTATAAAACAATCAAGTCCCAAAAAAAGGCCAGTGACATACAGGGTACGTCGCTGGTCCTTAAGGGGTTAAAAAGATATCTCTGCTATAGACAGTAAATAGAACAGAAATGTGGAGCTTGAAAAGAGAAGAAAGGCTTTAAGTGAGGCCAGACAAGAAAATGATTCCTGCTCTAGTGAATCTGTGCAAAGCAATACACTTTGCAGCCATGTGCAGGTGCTGCAATCAGAGAGTGTTTGTGCAAACATGGATGCTGAATGTGCTGATTCCCCATCCAGGTGAGAGAGGTCTGCAGTAATGCAAAGTATTATAGACATGGATTTTTCTTGTGAACAGGCCACATGTGTGGATTATGAAGAGGCAGTGGATTTGAGTAATGGGGGGGGGGTGCTGTAAGCAATTCTCAATATTAATGCAGCCTGCAGGCAATACTAATTACAAGGCTGGACTGGGAATAGAAAACAGCCCTGGAAAATTTGAAGACAAGCCCTAAAATCTGCAAAGGCTATAATTATATACAGTATATATAATGTAAGGAATGTGTTAGTGTGTCCCTTAAACACATAAAGGATTATATGCCCTGTTTAGGAAGATATTTTGAAATATATGACTCTCCTTTTACTTCTCTCGCTTCTCACACTCTACATATAAGCAGGGCATATACTCTCAGGTGTTTGCTCATCATCTGTACGATCAAATGGGTTACATAAACTGTGTGAGCTGCAGGGAGTAAGGCTGACAGCACTTGCCAGGTGGGATATATGCAGCATGTGTAATTCATAAGTGTCCAGGAAAAAATGGCTGAGGCGGCAACCCTAGTGGGACAGCAGCACACATCAAAGAAGCAGGTGACATTAGCAATAAACAGATGTTACTTAGGTTAGCAGCCCCTCTTACTTTTGTTCATTGCTTTATGCCTGTGTTAAGCTGTGTAGTGTTCTGCTGTGAGACACTCGGCACTAGTGTACCCTCTAAAGCCAGTATTATGAGCGGCCCAGCAGTGAAACCGTTAATTAGAGTAATTAGCAAACTACACAATGCAGAATGCAAGGTATTTTTTCCCTTACTAACTATTTCACTGCTGGGCTGCTCACAAAAGTGGCCTTAGAGGGAACACGGCTTAGCACCACCATGCTTGGGCAATGAGAAGGTGGTGTAATTTTACTGCTTTATTTCCGATTTGAATGACCTCTATGTTATCAAGAAGATGTATATCAATCAATTGCTAAATCAAAAATGATGGGAGAAAGGGGGCAGCCCTGTCTAGTCCCTCTACACAATGTGAAAAACTCAGAAATGTCTCTGTTGATAATAAGTGCCGCCTTAGGGAAATCATCTAAGTTCTAAATTAAATGTAAGATGTGTCCTTTAAAGACAAATTTTGATAAAGTTGTAAAAATAGGATCCCAGGAAACGTAATCAAAAACTTTTTCAGCGTCTTGAGAGAGAATAGCATTGTCAATTTTATGTAAAGAGGGTTCATTATTTTCATTTAGATTTGTTATGTGGGAGGCTGTCAGAAATGCTTTTCTTAGATTAGTAAAGGAAGTGCGGCTCCTAATTAAACCAGTTTGGTCTTGATGTATTAAGTTATGAATAATGATTTGAAACCTACTTGCTAAAATGGAGGTCAGTTTCTTGTAATCAGTATTTAGGAGGGCAATCGGGCGATAAGAGTCCAACTTATCAGCTGGTTTATTATGTTTTAATATTAATGGAATGAAAGAGTCTGAAAAAGATTTGGATATTTTTTTCATTTTTAAGCATTGTTAAAGTAGGTGTAATAAATTATACAAGTAGTTTATAGTATTCATTAGGAAGTTGATCGGGACCCGCTGATTTGTTTAGGGATAAGTTGCTTATAACTGCACATACTTCTTCTTGAGAAATTGTATTATTCAATAATTCCAATTGATCTGAATTAAGTTGTGGGAGGGAGACTTGTTTCCAAAATGTCTCTTTCTGTAAAAAATCCAAAGCGGTTTGTGAATAAATTTGCTGGTAAAAATTATAGAACTCTTTTTGGATTTGCTGAGTCTGAGTGAGAAGTGATGATTCAGATTGAATAGCTTTAATATTCTTATGACTAAAATATTTTTTATTCAAATTGGCTAAGAATTTACTGGATTTATTTCTAAATTGTAAAAAAGAGGATCTAAATTTTGAGACTCTGTTTTCTGAAGCAGGAATGTATCTCTCTCCTTTTTAAGTTTTAAATATTTATTCCAAAAATCTGAAGTGGGGTTATTAATGTACTAGGCGATAAGCCTGCCCAGAGGGCAGTCTATGTTTAAAAAACTACAAACCCCAAAGCTAATATTACAAAAATAAAAAATGTAAAATTACAGAAAAAAATAAACAAAGCTATCCAAAATAAAAAATTTAAACCTAAACTAATACCCCTATAAAAATAAAAAATACCCCCAAAATAAAAACACCCCATAATCTATCAATAAACTACCAATAGCCCTTAAATGGTCCTTTTGAAGGGCATTGCCCCAAAGAAATCAGCTCTTTTACATGTAAAAATTACAAAGTACCCCCTAACAGTAAAACCTCCCAACCAACCGACCCCCCAAAATAAAAAAACTAAGTCTAAAAAACCTAAGCTATCCATTGCCCCTAAAGGGACATTTGTATGGGCATTGCCCTTAATATGACATTTGGCTCTTTTACTACCCTTAAAAGGTTAATCAGCTCTTTTACAGCCCAAAAAAACCTTAATCTAAAAAAAGACACCCCAAAAAATAAAAAAAAGCCTAAGACTAAGCCCCAAATAGGTACTCACTGATGAAGGTCTTCTTCCAAGCGGATCCCGATGCACGGATCCAGAGCGGGGGGTCCTCAGAGGCGATTCTCATCAGTGGTCCTCAGCGGCGGGGGTCCAAAACGGCGTGGAGGCTCCTCTTCATCCGATCTCCTTCGTGCAAGGTACCGCATTCAATTTGGGGTACCTTGCATTCCTATTGGCTGAAATTTTGAAATCAGCCAATAGGATTAGAGCTACTGAAATCCTATTGGCTGTTCAAATCAGCCAATAGGATTTCAGTAGCTCTCATCCTATTGGCTGATTTAAAAATTTCAGCCAATAGGAATGCAACGTACCCCAATAAATATGGGGTACCTTGCATTTAATCTTCTGTGTGCGGCTTTGAACCACCACTGAGGACAGCCACTGAGGAACCGTGCATCAGGGAAGCCAGCTCCGCACCTCCGCTCTGCGCCCCCTTCGCTCCGGATGAAGATAGAAGATGATGGAGCCACCTAGAAGAAGACCTTGTCCACCGGACTTCAGGAATGGTGAGTACCTATCTAGGGGTTAGACTTTGGTTGGTTTTCTTTTGGGGGGGGGGGTTATTTTTAAGATTAGGGATTTAATGGGCTTGTAAAAGAGCTGAATGCCCTTTTAATTGCAGTAAAATAGCTGAATGTCCCATTTAAGAGCAATGCCCATGCAAATGCCCCTTTAGGGGCAATGGGTAGTTTAGGTTTTTTTAGTGTTATTTTTTTTATTTTGGGTGGTTTAGTGGGTGGGGGGTTTTAATGTTAGGGGGGACTTAGTATTTTTTAAATGTAAAAGAGCTGTTTAACTTAGGGCAATGTCCTACAAAAGTCCCTTTTAAGGGCTATTGGTAGTTTAGTTTAGATTAAGTTTAGGTTTTTATTTGGGGGGGCTTTTTTAATTTTACATAGTAACATAGTAACATAGTAGATGAGGTTAAAAAAAGACCGAAGCCCATCGAGTTCAACCTATACAAAAAGCTCCAGTTAAGCTTAAATAATCCCACTAAAAGGTGACCCATTTAATACTAACAATCATATCCATGAATAAACAGAAATGTATCCAAATAATTTTTAAATGTATCTAGGGTATTGGCATTCATTACCTCCTTTGGTAATGAGTTCCACAATTTTATTGCTCTTACAGTGAAAAAACATTTCCGTTGCAGATTAAATCTCCTTTCCTCCAACCTTAAATTATGACCTCTGGTCACAAACAATTTTCTTGGAATAAACAGAGCTTCTGCCATCTCTGTATATGGGCCTTGAATATATTTATGTAAAGTAATCATGTCACATCTTAAGCGCCTTTTTTCTAAAGAAAACAGACCCAGTTTGGCTAGCCTCTCCTCATAGGTTAAATTCTCCAATCCCCTTATTAGCTTTGTGGCCCTTCTCTGAACTTTTTTTAGTTCTGCAATATCTTTTTTTGCGATTGGTCCCCAGAACTGCACTCCATACTCAAGGTGAGGTCTTACCAGGGTTTTATATAGTGACAGAATTATGTTTTCCTCCCTTGAGTCAATGCCTCTTTTAATACATGCTAGTATCTTATTAGCCTTTGAAGCTGCTGCCCTGCATTGTGCACCCATCTTTAGCTTGTTATCTATTACTACCCCCAAATCCCTTTCCTCCTGTGTTTGGCTAAGTCTTGTCCCATTTAAATAATACGTTGCCTGCTTATTTTTACTTCCAAAATGTAGAACCTTGCATTTTCCCGTATTAAATCTAATTTTCCATTTACCTGCCCATACTTCTAATTTTTGCAGGTCCCTTTGTAACGAAAGTTCATCCTGCTCTGACCTAATGACCTTACTTAACTTAGTATCATCTGCAAAAATAGAGATGTTGCTATTTAATCCTAGCTCCAAGTCATTTATAAAAATATTAAAAAGAATAGGGCCCAGCACTGATCCCTGGGGTACTCCACTGATTACCCTTGTTACCCCTGAGAACATTTATAAATCATAGGGATTAGGTTTAATTTATTTTTATTTTTGATAATTTTGTTATTTTTTTCTGTAATTTTAGACTTTTTTATTTTTTTGTAATTTTAGATACATTTTTTGTAATTTAATGTTAGGTTTTATTTTTAAATTAATGCTAGGATTTTTTTTTTATTTTAATTGTAACTTATTTTATGTAATTGGGGTTAATTTAGGGGGTGTTATGTTAGGGGGCTTAGTAATTAAATTAGTTATTTGCGTTGTGGGAGGTTGGCGGTTTAGGAGTTAATAGGTTAATTAGGTTTATTGTGATGTTGGGGGTTTGGCGGTTAATTAGGTTTATTACGATGTGGGGGTTTGGCGGTTTAGGGGTTAATAGGTTAATTAGTTTTATTGTGATGTGGGGGTTTAGGGGTTAATAGTATAATTACGTAGTTGGTGTAGGGTTTGGTGGTTTAGTGGTTAATATTGTAATTTATTTAGTTGGCGTTGTGGGGGGTTGGCAGTTTAAGGGTTAGGTAGTTTCTGTTGAGGGGGTTTGGCGGTTTAATGGTTCGTTTTTTTTTGTTAATACTTCTTGTGGGCGTTATTTTATTTATTTATTTTTAATACTTTGTGCGGGCAGTTAGCTTTTTTTGTTAATACTTTGTGTTGGTGGTTATTTTTTTATTTTTTTATTACTTTGTGCAGGCGGTTAGTTTTATTTTTTCATACTTCGTGCGGGCGGTTCATTTTATTTTTTTTTATACCGCATGCGGGCGGTTAGTTCTTTTTTCCATAATGCTGCGTTTGCCTTGGAGGCTTCCCAAAAATTATCAATATTTATATCACTATACTTTGTTATTCTCCAAATATTCAGACCATTTTAATTTAAAAAAAAAAATGTAAACTGTTGATTTGAGTATAAAAAGGTAGGGAGTCTAAGTGTTATTAGGGCCATTTTTGGTCTCTTTGAATAGTAAGGTTATGTCTGCTTTTTCGATGCGGGGGTTAGATGATCTGATATCAAGAAATAATCTATCCTGGACAGAGATTTGTGGGTTTTAGATATGCTTGTGTAATTTTGAATGTCCAGATTTAAGATGCGCCAAATATCCACTACATTAAGATTTTTGCTCAGAGACTTAATAACTTTAGTTTCCCAGACTGAGTTTTTGTTAAGTGGTGTAATCTATCTAGTAGATCCTTGGGTGCTAGATTACACTCTCCACCTATTATTACATTATTACTTGTATAAGTTAGCAGTCATTGCTGGACTTTATCCCAAAATTTCTGCCTATGTATGGGATGGCAAATGCAGTCGTATGCAAACGTTTAGGCACCCCTGACAATTTCCATGATTTTCATTTATAAATAATTGGGTGTTTGGATCAGCAATTTCATTTTGATCTATCAAATAACTGAAGGACACAGTAATATTTTAGTAGTGAAATGAGGTTTATTGGATTAACAGAAAATGTGAAATATGCATCAAAATGAAATTAGACAGGTGCATAAATTTGGGCACCCCAACACAAATATATTGCATCAATATTTAGTAGAGCCTCCTTTAGCAGAAATAACAGCCTCTAGATGCTTCCTATAGCCTTTAATGAGTGTCTGGATTCTGGATGAAGGTATTTTGTACCATTCCTCCTTGCAAAACATCTCCAGTTCAGTTAGGTTTGATGGTTGCTGAGCATGGACAGCCAGCTTCAAATCACCCCACAGATTTTCAATGATATTTAGGTCTTGGGACTGGGATGGCCATTCCAGAACATTGTACTTTTTCCTCTGTATAAATTCCAGAGTAGATTTTGAGCAGTGTTTTGGGTCGTTGTCTTGTTGAAATATCCAGCCCTGGCATAACTTCAACTTTGTGACTGATTCCTCAACATTATTCTCAAGTATCTGCTGATATTGAGTGGAATCCATGCGACCCTCAACTTTAACAAGATTCCCAATACCGGCACAAGTGTTTGTCTTGGAATGCTGTGTTCTTTTGCCGCCATGCATAACGCCCCTTGTTATGACCAAATAACTCAATCTTTGTTTCATCAGTCCACAGAACCTTCTTCAAAAATAAAGCTGGCTTGTCCAAATGTGTGTTTGCATACCTCAAGTGACTCTGTTTGTGGCTTGTGTGCAGAAAAGGCTTCTTTTGCATCACTCTCCCATACAGCTTCTCCTTGTGCAAAGTGCGCTGAATTGTTGAACGAATGCTCAGTGACACCATTTGCAGCAAGATGAGGTTGTAGGTCTTTGGAGGTGGTCTGTGGGCTGTTTTTGACCATTCTCACCATACTTTGTCTTTGTCTCTCCGATATTTTACTTGGCCTGCCACCTCTGGCCTTAACAAGAACTGTGCCCGTGGTCTTCCATTTCCTCACTATGTTCCTCACAGTGGACACTGACAGCTTAAATCTCTGCGATAGCTTTTTGTAGCCTTCCCCTAAACCATAATGTTGAACAATCTTTGTTTTCAGGTCATTTGAGAGTTTTTTTGAGGCCCCCATGTTGCCACTCTTGAGAGGAGAGTCAAAGAGAACAACAACTTGCATTTGGCCACCTTAAATACCTTTTCTCATGATTGGATGCACCTGTATATGAAGTTCAAGGCTTAATGGGCTCATCAAACTAATTATGTGTTCCAATTAGATTAATTTTAATCAGTGCAAGGTAGTTTCAGGTATTCAAAACTACAAAATGACAAGGGTGCCCAAATTTATGCACCTGACTAATTTCGTTTTTGGACATTTTCTGTTAATCCAATAAAATTAATTTCACTACTGAAATATTACTGTGTCCTTCAGTTATTTGATAGATCAAAATGAAATTGCTGATCCAAACACCCAATTATTTATAAATGAAAATCATGGCAATTGTCAGGGTTGCCTAAACTTTTGCATACAACTGTATTTCTCCGACCCAGTTTGGTTTTATTTTTTGAACCTCACTCAGTGACAGATGTGTTTCCTGTAACAAGGCAACAATAGTTTTCAAAGTTTTTAAATGGTTTAGTATAATTTTCCTTTTAATAGGGGATGTTATCCCCCTACATTCCATGAGGTGAATTTTAAATGTATCATTTATTTATGACTATTTATACAGACCGGGCGAGTAGGGGAGAGAAGGCAGGAAGGGAAAAAAATAAAATAAAATAATAAGGGGGATGGGATAAAAACAGAGCAAAATACAACCCGCATTAAATATTCCAAATAACATAATTTTACAGAAAATGAGACAATAGCACATATTACCCCTTCTTTATGTTGTCTAGAAATTGTTTAGCCTCATCAACAGAACTAATAATTGTGATCATCGAGTTGTGGTTTATCTTCAAGTTTGCTGGATATAACATTGTGACCTGTAACCCCATATTAATAGCTTGGGTGCATAAAGGGGCATTTCTTTTCTTTTATGCATGGTTTCCATTCAGTAGTACGTGAAGAACAGAATACGATCCTGATTAATTTTAAAAGGATTCAAGGTTCTATAAGAACGTAAAATGTCCACCTTATCTTGGAAACATAAAAATGTAATCATGATTGGTCTTTTTCCAGGGCCATTGTTAAAAGTGTTGGTGCCCAATCTATGGGCTCTTTCTACTGTAATGTTTTTTTTTGTTTTTTTTAATGTCAAAGCCTAAAAGGGTAGGAAGAGTGAGGGAGGCAAATTACATAAGTCTGAATAATCAGATGTTTCAGGTAAACCTATTACTTTTAAATTGTTTTTCCTTGACCGAATGTCTATCTAATCTCCTCTGCTGAGGTCAATTAGAGACAGATATGAAACAGAATTATATGAATTCAGAATTCTCAGAATTATTTTTTTCACTTATCTTTTTCTCATAGTGTTTCATGTCCCTTTCTATCTATATAAAAGAAAACTGTGCAAACGATATTTGCTGCACAAAAACAAGTTTAGGGCATTTCTGTCTGCGCTCTAATAGACAAGTACGAAAATAAAAATAGAAAAATACAAAGTACCCTAGGACTTGCCCCTGTGAAGTTCAGAATACCAGCAAGGTGTATTATACATGTGCTATTCTACATTTTATAATGACAATACATACAGAATTTGTCTCCCATCCTAAAGACAGGTAGAATATATTTACAAGTGCTCTGTACAAAGTATGTTCTCCGAAATTTGTCTGTGCTTAAAAATTAAAAATAATTAAATAAATAAGCAAAATAAGATTTTTAGTACATATGCTTCTCAATTTCATACTTTAAAGTAAGATGATTTGACTGGAATGAGACATTTAAGGCTCTTGGCTATCTCTTCTGTAAATTCATCCATTGTAGGGCTAAAGTGGATTGCTAATTATCGCTCCCTCTTGCAAGCTAAATGTACTCGAGTTTGGCTTTTTGTGCAAGATGAAAGTAAAAACTTTTCGCTCACACTTGACTCTAAACCTACATGCGCAAAAACCCGAAGCTGCAATATTGCAATTGCATTTATGTATTCTCCCATAGACTTCAATGGAGTGTTAAAGTGTGTGGGGGGGGGAATAACACCCTACTCGCGCGCAAACCCAACATGAAAATATTAATTTTTCACATCCCAATGTTCTTCACAGCAAAATGTTCTATTTATTTATAAATACATATTTCTACATACATATGATGGTATTTTGGTACAATATATATATATATATATATATATATATATATATATATATATATATATATATATATATATATATATATATATAGTTTTGGGGTCGCCCCTGTCTTCAGACCAAAAATTAGGTGTACACATATTGGAATTGCACCCAGGGCCCAGGAACTATTGTGGTGACGTGAGTGCTTAACCCTACCCAGCTTGTATATATATATATATATTCCCCTATGTGAAGAACATTGGAATGTGAAATATTTACTGTATAAACACAGTTAAACACTTTATTAACCCCTTAAGGATAAGGTTTTTCTATGGGGATTGTGTTGCTCATAGTGCGGTCTTTCTGCTGACCAGAAGGAAGGAGGGAGGGTATAATAGCATGGTCCCGCCCCTTGCTGCCAGACTTGCGCTATTATAAACAAGAAAACCATTAACGAACAGCAACATACACGGTATGTCATGGTCATTAAGGGGTTAAATATGAATATTGCATATAAATGATTTTACATGTTTTCAGCTATTGAACTGCAAAGGGCTTCAATGCACTTATATAAATGTCTATATATGTATATATCTGTATTTATGTGCTTATTTATATATACTGTACATACATATTCACCAAGGATTCAGCCTTTTTTTTTTTTACACATGAGACCTCATATCTTTGAGCCATTATAACTATTGAATGCTTTTTTTAAGTTTTATTTATTAGATAGTGTTATTATGAGTGTAACTGTACTTTTTAATGTATTTTTGATGTTTTTTGTGCAACTTTGTATTCAAGCATAACAATTAATCAGAGCCCTGAAGTTGCGCTAACCTGACGGACGTTTAATTCAATTGTGCTTGAGCGAACACATTTACGTTCAACTTGTAATAGGCGCACTTCTTCCAAGGTGCCACAATAAACCTGATATCGCTTGCGTGCCTCTTAGCGCACCACTCGTAATCTAGCTCTTAGAATCCATATTCTCCATCTACGCTGATTTTTAGCAGTTTATCAATATGTCTGATAAGATCAGTCCAGAACTATATGGCTCGCAAATATAACTGCATATATTCTGAATTTAAATTAGCTGATCACCATAACTTCCAAATTTTATATGAATTCAGATCAACATAGTTCACAGTGTGCATGCTCTGAAAAGTAAAATCAACTGTTTTTTTCTACTGGCACTTTAAGCTTCCTGTCTCTATATCTACTGTTCTGCAACTTTTACAAAACTACAAAAACTCTACACAATGAGATCGATCCCCATACAGACTCCATAAAAACTGAAACAATTGTTTTTACTGTAGCTTTGACCAAATATCCCAATATGAATTCAGTAAAAATGCAAGGTTTCACAACAAAATACTAAACTAATTTTTATTTCAAATGATCAGGTTTTGTAACTAAGCAGATTAAAGTGGATCTTCCCACTTAAAGGGTCAGTCAACACAAAAATTGTTATTGTTTAAAAAGATAGATAATGCCTTTACTACCCATTTCTCAGCTTTGCACAACCAACATTGTTAAATTAATATACTTTTAACTTTTACTTTTTACTAAATTTGCTGTCCCCTCAAAATAACTTAACACAGCCATTAATGTCTAAACCGTTGGCAATAAAAGTGAGAACACCCCTAAGTGGAAATGTCCAAATAGAGCCCAATTAGCCATTTTCCCTCCCCGGTGTCATGTGACTCGTTAGTGCTGCAAGGTCTCAGGTGTGAATGGGGAGCAGGTGTGTTAAATTTGGTGTTATCGCTCTCATACTCTCTAATACCGGTTACTAGAAGTTTAACAAGGCACCTCATGGCAAAGAACTCTCTGAGGATCTGAAAAAAAAGAATTGTTGCTCTACATAAAGATGGTCTAGGCTAAAAGAATATTGCCAAGACCCTAAAACTGTGGGCAAGACCATACAGCGGTTTCACAGGACAGGTTGCACTCAGAACAGGCCTTTCACCATGGTCGACCAAAGAAGTTGAGTGCACATGCTCAGCATCATATCCAGAGGTTGTCTTTGGGACATATACGTATGAGTGCTGCCATCATTGCTGCAGAGGTTGAAGGGGTGGGGGTTCAGCTTGTCAGTGCTCAGACCATACGCTGCATACCGCATCAAATTGGTCTGCATGGCTGTCGTCCCAGAAGGATGCCTCCACAAGAAAGCCCGCAAACAGTTTGCTGAAGACAAGCAGACTAAGGACATGGATTGCTGGAACCATGTCCTGATGTCCGATGAGACCAAGAAAGCTTATTTGGTTCTGATGGAGTCAAGCTTGTGTGGTGACAGCGAGGTGAGGAGTACAAAGACAAGTGTGTCTTGCCTACAGTCAAGCATGGTGGTGGGAGTGTCATGGTCTGGTCCTGCATGAGTGCTGTCGGCACTGGGGAGCTACAATTCATTGAGGGAACCATGAATGCCAACATGTACTGTGACATACTGAAGCAGAGGCTGTACACTCACTACTTTACATTGTAGGAAAGTGTAAGTGTTGTCACATGAAAAGATATAATAAAATATTTACAAAAATGTGAGGGGTGTACTCACTTTTGTGAGATACTGTAGCTACAGACAGATTAGATAAATAAAAAAAAGACAGACAGACAGATAGATAGATAGATAGATAGATAGATAGATAGATAGATACAATGGGGCATATGTATCAAGCTCCAATTGGAGCTTGATGCACCGTGTTTCTGGCGAGCCTGCAGCTCACAAAGACAGCTGCTCCATAACCTGTCTGCCTGCTCTGAGCAGGCGGACAGACATCGCCGGAAATCAACCCGATCCCCCTGCTGGCGGCCAATTGGCCGCGAGTCTGCATTGGGCGGCGTTGCACCAGCAGCTCTTGTGAACTGCTGGTGCAATGCTGTATACGGCGAGCATATTGCTAGCCGTATTCAGCGAGGTCTGACGGACCTGATCCGCACTGTCGGATCAGGTCCGACAGACCTTAATAACTAGAGGCCAATGTACTATAATCTAATGAGGAGAAAGTGTTCAATGCTAAACTTCACTTTATTGTGTAAAACAATGTGCAAAACAAGGAACAAACACCACATCCCCATACACAGCTGATCTAACGCTGTAATATGCATTCAGATGGTTTAAGCGATATGCAGCATTTTTGTTTCAAAACCTAGGGGAACATATTTTTCTCTGTGGTTTCTTTAGGGAGCGTGGGACAAAACAATTTGTTGAATGTCTCTCTCATCAGTTGTAAGTTTTGTGTTGCTTTCTTTTGATATTTTTATTATTTTTTATATGACTCAGCAGCATTTGTAGATTAGAATGTTGATATGGAAATGATACATAGATTTTCTTCTCTCTTCAGTCTTGAGAGCTCTTTAAAGTGACTGGAGTATTTTTTTCTTTGTTGCATCTAATAGTAGACCTTTTAACACCTATTAAGTGGGTCAGGCCACTGGCTGGAAATAGAGCACAAGTAGTGTCCTTGAACAGCAAATGAGCTCCCATACCACAGACCAGTTGTGGAGTTTCTGTTAATCCCCAACAAAAAACAACTTGAACTTGTATTTCTAACATGTTTATATATATGATAGAAATGCCTTGACATCCTGTTTAATCTCTATTTTTAAATGCCAAAACTTTTAGAGCAAAAATTGTAAATAAATAACCCCAGTCATCTGAAATTGACATTAATGTCAGACTTGGGGAGTTACAAATAGTTTGCACCTTGATTACCCCTTTGATGGCTCCCATGTTCCTTAACCTGCTTTATTTAGTCATAATGCCAACATCCAGTCCCATCAAGAGAAAAATCTTTAAGTCTGAGATTTGCAAATATGTGAACAATTCAAATACACTTCAACACTTTTATTAAATGTTCCAATTATTCTCTGGGGAGAAAACAATATTTTTCAAGATTAACTACAATCTTAATGTAGCTAAATAATATTGTAGAAATTCTCTGCAGGATTTTTTGCAGTAGCAAAAACTGATTTACAGTCACAGCAAGGGGCCTACACACTGTGTATCTGCATCTGAGACTTAAAAGGAACTCATTAGATTAAAGTTCTTTGCATAGGATTTTTTTAGAGTAGCTTTATTTCTTGTCAATCCTTGAAAGATCACCATTTTCTTTATTAGGTATAAATAGAAAATCTGGTTTAACTGCAAATGATAAAAGTAGGAAAACTCCCATGAATCAAAAGGAGCACACATTTAATTGTTGTTCATACATCAGACATAGGAATACAAAATACTAGATGATACTACTGAATAAGGCATCTTATCTTCAAAAGACAATTCTAAAAAGTATACAAAACTCAAGACTGGTTCTGTTTTATCAGTTCTACAGGGGTGCAAAAGCGCCAAAATATTTTAAGCTGTATCTTTATTGTGTGAACACATCTTTTCTGCTGGGATGGGGAATTGCCACTGTCCCATCTATCCATTCCTCTGATCACCTAGTTATCAGTTATGCCCCATGAACACCCAACTCTGCCAGTATCAAATTCTGCTCCTCCCACACAACTCTGCATCCATATTCCTGACTCCACCCTTAAAGCATGTCCACAGGCACCTGCAAGCATGCTCATGGGCATTCAAGATTTTGCAGGATAGATGTTTACAGAAAAAACAAATAATGTTTTCTAGAACTGAATCTGACTACTTTTTGTTGGATAGAAACCATATTCTGATTAGTCTTAGTTATTGCCCTTTTATGCATTAAAGTGTCTTTTGCCTGTGAATGAGAGCAACAACTTTACTGGCAAATGCCAGAGTCTATTCCAGTCCATAAGAACAGATGGGCTAACTGCCTCACACGTTTTTAAGGGATTTTCAAGTTCATTAGAAATCCCTAGGAAAATCCAGTTACCTTGTGACTTTGCAATCATAAAATGCTATAGCTGTATATGGTCCATAAAAAAATGCTTTAAAGCTGCTATTCAAAGGACTTTTTCAGGAATCATATCTTGGTATATTTTTGCAGTTAACATGGTATCAAACATTGGTAATTATTAGTATAAACCTGGCTGTTTATTAACACAGATTTCCTAATTAATATAAAAGTTTTAAAAATCTCAATTTCAAACAGAAATTTGAATAAAGTACATATGATCAACACATTTGTTCATTTATGAATTCAAGTAAGTGATTGCACATTAAAACGGCTAATTACAAATTTACACACTCAAAAAAATCTATTTAAACACATTTGGGAAGTCAATAGCAATATTGAATAAATTAATAACCATGTTTTACTATAGTATTAACTAGGGTTGCACCGATACCGATACTAGTATCGGTATCGGTGCCGATACCAAGTATTTGCAGGAGTACTTGTACTCATGCAATTGCACTGATACTTAAACCGATACCTCCAATTCCTACCCATACGCCATCTTGTGGCATTTTTCAAACTGTATGTTCCCATTTCATTTTAAGCTGGAATGGAGACTAAACTAAAAATTGTTCACTTCTGTTCTGCCAATACAAATTGCTGTTATTTATATTATTGTACATCAGAGCAGTGCTCCAAAAGCTCCTACTTTACAGCTGGAAGCCTACCTGGGAGAGATCACTGTACCTCATTCAGACAAACCCCTGAAGTACTGGGCAGTTAATAAACTGAGATTTAATGGCCCAAAAATATCTTTCTGACCCATGCAGTAGTGTGAAAAGTGAAAGACTGTTCAGCTTAGCGTCAAACGTCCTTACTGATAAAAGAAACAGACTTATAGCTGAACATGCAGAGATGCTTCTGTTCCTTAAGAACTTGCCACTAACTTTTGAAAAAATATTCTAATTGCTAGATTGCCTGTTATACTGCTAGTTCTCATCTTGCACAATTATGCTAAAAACATACTGTACTCTGAGGAACATCCTTAGCCAGGGCTGGACTGGGAATAAAAAGCAGCCCTGGAAAAATATGAAGACCAGCCAGCTATTTTCTGTTAAATCAGTAGAATGCAAATGCCCCCTTTTTCTCAAAGGGGATTACTGGGACACTCCTTCCCCAATATTATTTTCAGAATTAAATTATATTACTTTGTATTAAGCACAAATGTCAGATTAATGAGTTATATAGGCATCCTACAACCCAATTGCATCTAGTAATCATCCCTTTAAATTGTAGTTTTCCAGCCCCCGCTGCTGCAGCTGTTATTTATTGTTGTTGTTGTTATTATTAATATATGTTATTGTAATATTTGTATTTTTAAACATGTTTGTTAACTTTGTGACAATAAGCACATAAAACTGTTTTATTATATGTCTTTTGAGATACTGTTCATAATTATAAAGAAGCGATCTTAAATCATTAGTCTGTATTGTGCTTGGTAAACTGCCATGACATTAAAAAAAAGTATCGGTAATTGGTATTGGTGAGTATTGGTGAGTATTTGAAAAAAAGTATTGGTACTTGTACTCGGTCTTAAAATAATGGTATCGGTGCAACCCTAGTATTAACCATACATTTTTGTTTTGAAAGGTATTTTGTAGTTAATAATGTGTTTATATTGCAGGATCATTACAGTTTGAGAACTCCACCGCTGCCTATCCCTCAGCTTCATCTTCTCTAGAAAAGTCACAGTTTTAATGGAAACCAGGAACCAACCTAACCTTACTACACCCTTACTGAATTCACCCATGCTCTGCCCAACCCAGATAATGTTCTGTTGCCTCTCATCCACTGGACCCCAATAACTCAGCACCTGCCAGTTATGTCAGAGGTCACAAGACACCAGAGGTTGGCAAATGTTGGGATAGTAATTTTTTCCCTCTATATCTTATTAGTAATTCAGGAAGCTTAACCCCTTAATGACCACAGCACTTTTCCATTTTCTGTCCGTTTGGGACCAAGGCTATTTTTACATTTTTGCGGTGTTTGTGTTTAGCTGTAATTTTCCTCTTGCTCATTTACTGTACCCACACATATTATATACCGTTTTTCTCGCCATTAAATGGACTTTCCAAAGATACCATTATTTTCATCATATCTTATAATTTATTGTAAAAAAAATTATAAAATATGAGAAAAAAATGGAAAAAACACACTTTTTCTAACTTTGACCCCCAAAATCTGTTACACATCTACAACCACCAAAAAACACCCATGCTAAATATTTTCTAAATTTTGTCCTGAGTTTAGAAATAACCAATGTTTACATGTTCTTTGCTTTTTTTGCAAGCTATAGGGCCATAAATACAAGTAGCACTTTGCTATTTCCAAACCATTTTATTCAAGATTAGCGCTAGTTACATTGGGACACTGATATCTTTCAGGAATACCTGAATATCCATTGACATGTATATATTTTTTTTTAGAAGACATCCCAAAGTATTGATCTAGGCCAATTTTGGTATATTTCATGCCACCATTTCACCGCCAAATGCGATCAAATACAAAAAATCGTTCACTTTTTCACAAACTTTCGGTTTCTCACTGAAATTATTTACAAACAGTTTGTGCAATTATGGCATAAATGGTTGTAAATTTTTCTCTGGGATCCCCTTTGTTCAGAAATAGCAGGCATATATGGCTTTGGCATTGCTTTTTGGTAATTAGAAGGCTGCTAAATGCCGCTGCGCACCACACGTGTATTATGCCCAGCAGTGCAGGGGTTAATTAGGGAGCTTGTAGGGAGCTTGTAGGGTTAATTTTAGCTTTATTCTAGTGTAGCAGACAACCCAAAGTATTGATCTAGGCCCATTTTGGTATATTTCATGCCACCATTTCACCGCCAAATGCGATCAAATAAAAAAAAAAGTTCCCTTTTTCACAAACTTTTTGTTTCTCACTGAAATTATTTACAAACAGCTTGTGCAATTATGACATAAATGGTTGTAAATTTTTCTCTGTGATCCCCTTTGTTCAGAAATAGCAGACACATATGGCTTTGGCGTTGCTTTTTGGTACTTAGGCCGCTAAATGCGCATCACACGTATTATGGCTAGCAGTGAAGGGGTTAATTAGGTAGCTTGTAGGGAGCTTGCAGGGTTAATTTTAGCTTTAGTGTAGAGCTTAGCCTCCCACCTGAAACATCAGACCCCCTGATCCCTCCCAAACAGCTCTCTTCCCTCCCCCACCCCACAATTGTCCCCGCCATCTTAAGTACTGGCAGAAACTGCCAGTACTAAAATAAAAGCTATATTTGGGCTTTTTTTTAAAAAAAGAAAAGGCATATTTACATATGCTGCTCTGTAGGACCCCCCTTTAGCCCCCAAACTGACTGATCCTCCACCAAACAGCTCTCTAACTCTCCCCCTGTCTTAATGGCCGCCATCTTGGGTACTGGCAGCTGTCTGCCAGTACCCAGTTTAGAATAAAATTGGTGATTTTTAAATTTTTCCCCTTTTCTGTAGTGTAGCACCCTGCCCCACCAAAAACCAACCCCCCACCCCCTCCTAGATACCATCGATTTATATTTTTTTTGCCATAAATATACCCCTTTCTCAAACTTTTAAACAGTTATATTTTCTGTAGTGTAGCGTTCCCACCCGCTCCCGCCCCGTGCACGCGCCCGCCCGCCGCCCCCGTGCACGCGCGCGCGCCCGTGCGCGCCCCCATCGGCTCTGCCCCCGATCCCGCCCCCCTCTACATTACCCGGCCCATCGATGGCCGCCCACCCGCCTCCCAAGTCGGCTCCCACCCACCAACGATACCGGCCATCGATGTCCGGTGCAGAGAGGGCCACAGAGTGGCTCTCTCTGCATCGGATGGCCATCTAGCGTTATTGCAGGATGCCTCCATATCGAGGCATCACTGCAATAACCGGAAAGCAGCTGGAAGCGAGCAGGATCGCTTCCAGCTGCTTTCCACACCGAGGACGTGCAGGGTACGTCCTCAGGCGTTAACTGCCTTTTTTTTGAGGACGTGCCCTGCACGTCCTCGGTCATTAAGGGGTTAAAGGGACAATCTAGTCAAAATTAAACTTTCATGATTCAGATAGGGCATGTCATTTTAAACAACTTTCCAATGTACTTTTATCATCAAATTTGATTTGTTCTCTTGATATTCTAAGTTGAAAGCTTAACATAGCTAGAAGGCGTTAGTTCATGTGTGCCATATAGATAACATTGTGCTCATGCCTGTGGAGTTACTTTTGAGAGGGCATTGATTGGCTAAAATGCAAGTCTGTCAAAAGAACTGAAATAAGGGGTCAGTCTGCAGAGGCTTAAATATAACGTAATTACAGTGGTGAAAAGTATTTTAATATAACTGTGTTGGTTATGCAAAACTGGGCAATGGGTAATAAAAGAATTATCTATCTTTTTAAACAAACAATAAAAATTCTGGAGGACACTGTCCCTCTAACTAACATAGTGGCACTGCTAAGGAATGCCATAGAAAAGGAAGCCAAAACCCACCATAGATGAATAAAAAGTTTTTTGTTCTGTTTTTTTAAACACTAACGGATTAACCATAGGGAACATTACATTTCAAATAAAAAACACACCCAAAAACATTATCTCTTGTCTCAGGTTTAGAGTGTATTCACATTACATTCCGCTATAAAGTCATTCAATGCAAATAGCTGCTATTAAAGGGACATTAAACACTTTGAGATGGTTATATAAAATGAAAACATATCTATAAAAAGTCTGCAATATATTTTACTTATTTATTTTATCCCCTTTTCCTGTAATTCCATTCTGAAATTGTGAGCTTTTTATTTCTTGTTAGAAATGGAAGTGCAGAACACTGTTGTATTCCACACAGCCATTGGCTGCAAACTCTAGTGACCTATTTATAACTGTACCTCATTGGCTACAGCAGAGAAAGTAACCTAAGTTACAAAATGGCATTTCTCATTGTTTTATAGACACTTAGGGGTCAATTTATTAAACCCTGGGCGGACATTATTCACTATAACTAATCATGTCCGCCCTTCATCGCTAAATGCATACGCTGTCGGCATTTAACATTGCACAAGCATTTCTTGTGAAATGCTGTGCAATGCCACCCCCTGCACATTTGCATCCAATCAGCCGCTAGCATGGGGGTGTTAATCATCCTGATCCTATCTGATCTTATGACTGCTGCTTCTTAACTTAAGGTTTGAGATCACCAGAAACTTTGGGTGGATTAAGCAGCATCCCGCCGCTTATTAAATCCGCCCCTAAATCTTTACACCTATTTTGTCACTATTTAAACAACTAATGAAACTTTAAAAACTACATCTACATGTTAATCTCAGACTACTCTTTTCTTTGAATGCATCATTATATGTAGCATTTATTTAGAGTTTAATGTTTCTTTGCATTTCAAGGTACTTCTGTATATTTCTATAGGCGTCTCTGTACAATTAATTTAACACGGATACCATTGCATCACAACTATGCAGATATTGGAACTTGCTTATTTGAGTGAGTCAAAATTATATCATACATTTTGCAAAACATATTGTTCATTTTAATATTGTTTATATTTAAATAAAATATATCCCCTTTTATTACTAAGAGAATATTCTTTTTTGCATAATTTCAATCGTATTAAATTAGTCCTAATGAGTATTTCTTCTATTCAGTTGACCTGGAGTGTTTTTTTTTTTTGTTTTTTTTAATATTATTCAATTCCCTATAACAAGTCTAAGGAAGGTTGCTTTGGTTTCCATCAAATTAAAGAGAAACTGCAGGCATAAAAAAAAAAAAAAATCCCATTGATATGTAAAAGCAGCAATTAATTGTTAAAATACTTTGCATGAAAAGCAAGTTCTGTAAATGCTACATGACCATTGCTAAATAGCGGTAAAAACATCTCCCTCAGCTTTTTTTTTATGAGGGATAAACTTCCTAGTGAATATATATATTGGGCTAGATGATAACTATGGCCCTAAATGGGATATTAGCGCTCCACTTTGTAATACCAGTAATAACGTGCGCTGGTATTAAAAGTAAATCGCAATTGCTAGGAAGCATTGTGCTCACAAGAGCGCACTTCCATAGGCTCCTATAGGACCCTCGTTCTGATGCCGTCAGACAGGACAGAACCTCGCACAGAGAAGGGAGTAAGTAGCGCAGTGATGGGCAGCAGTTAGTAAATATATATGTTTTGTATATGACTATATACATTTATATTTATGTGTTAATATGTGTATATACACATATTAACACATAAATATATAAGCATATACCGTATATTTACTGGGAACACGCACTTCCCATAGACCGCCATGTAAAGGCACTTTTCAGTGCCGTTTTATTTTCTAACACCCCACTCCCACCAACTTTAAAGCCCCAAAACTGCCTAGTGCAGTTCTTTTTTTAATTAAAAAAAGCAACTTTTTTTTTTTTAATAAAAAACTATAATGCCCTCTATTTTGAGGGCGTTTAGGGCACTTTTATAAAATTAACTAGAGATCGGATCGGTTAATTTTCTGAGCACTAATTGCTACCTCTTGTAATCTAGCCCAAAGTATATATACTTTGGTCAAGACTGTTAATTTAAAGAAAAAAAACTTTCATACATTTTGAAATACTCAGATGTTACAAAAATGTGCATATATTTAAAGGACCATTAAATACAATAAAATGTCATAATTGACAAGTGCCAGATAAAAAAGACAATGCAAAAGCCCTTACTAGGAATTTTAAATGAGCAGTAGATTTTTTTCTGGCATATTTCAAAATGTACTTTAATTTGCCGCCCCCCTGTATCATGTGACAGCAATTGGCCAATAACAGACTCATAGGTATACGCTGTGAACACTTGCACATGCTCAGTATTGGCTGGTGCCTCAGAAACTGTGTATATAAAAAGACTCCACACAATTTGATAATAGAAGTAATTGGAAATTAAAAATTAATGTTGCTTTCTATGTAAAGTAACAAAAATGTTTATTGCTGGATTCTTACATTTTCATAAATTTGCTCTGTCACTATATCAACATGAAATACAAACACTATTAGTCACCCTTCAAATGTTGTGGCTTTATGATCCTTTCATACTAGTGAGAATATTAAAGTTGGCATTATCAAGTGTACATTCTAGGGTTATTATTAGTGTGTTAGCATAGAAACCTCAGTTGGGTATATTACTATTACCACCTGGTGTTACCCCACTCCACAAAACCCTATGGATTATATTATAGACAGAAGAAAAAGTTATGGGTGCACCAAGTTTATGACAAGCTCTAGATGATAAATGAAACATGTCCCCAAGGGAGCTATAATCACTTAATCTCCAAGTGACAAAAAAGGCCTTATATAGGAGAGTAGCGTGTGTACCAGGCATAGGCAAATATAGAAAAATATTAAAAACCGGAGACCAACAACACTGGTCAAGTCAGAAAGGGATGCCCCTACTTACCTGGCCAATAGCAGAAAACGTACTCATCAGGTGGGGACAACCCTCAAAGACCCCAGTGGTATCAAAAAGGAAAAAGAGAAAACAAGAAAACATAATTTATGTAAGAACTTACCTGATAAATTCATTTCTTTCATATTAGCAAGAGTCCATGAGCTAGTGACGTATGGGATATACATTCCTACCAGGAGGGGCAAAGTTTCCCAAACCTCAAAATGCCTATAAATACACCCCTCACCACACCCACAATTCAGTTTAACGAATAGCCAAGAAGTGGGGTGATAAAAAAGTGCGAAAGCATATAAAATAAGGAATTGGAATAATTGTGCTTTATACAAAATCATAACCACCACAAAAAAAGGGCGGGCCTCATGGACTCTTGCTAATATGAAAGAAATGAATTTATCAGGTAAGTTCTTACATAAATTATGTTTTCTTTCATGTAATTAGCAAGAGTCCATGAGCTAGTGACGTATGGGATAATGACTACCCAAGATGTGGATCTTTCCACACAAGAGTCACTAGAGAGGGAGGGATAAAATAAAGACAGCCAATTCCTGCTGAAAATAATCCACACCCAAAATAAAGTTTAACGAAAAACAGAAGCAGAAGATTCAAACTGAAACCGCTGCCTGAAGTACTTTTCTACCAAAAACTGCTTCAGAAGAAGAAAATACATCAAAATGGTAGAATTTAGTAAAAGTATGCAAAGAGGACCAAGTTGCTGCTTTGCAGATCTGGTCAACCGAAGCTTCATTCCTAAACGCCCAGGAAGTAGATACTGACCTAGTAGAATGAGCTGTAATTCTCTGAGGCGGAATTTTACCCGACTCAACATAGGCAAGATGAATTAAAGATTTCAACCAAGATGCCAAAGAAATGGCAGAAGCTTTCTGGCCTTTCCTAGAACCGGAAAAGATAACAAATAGACTAGAAGTCTTACGGAAAGATTTCGTAGCTTCAACATAATATTTCAAAGCTCTAACAACATCCAAAGAATGCAACGATTTCTCCTTAGAATTCTTAGGATTAGGACATAATGAAGGAACCACAATTTCTCTACTAATGTTGTTGGAATTCACAACTTTAGGTAAAAATTCAAAAGAAGTTCGCAACACCGCCTTATCCTGATGAAAAATCAGAAAAGGAGACTCACAAGAAAGAGCAGATAATTCAGAAACTCTTCTAGCAGAAGAGATGGCCAAAAGGAACAAAACTTTCCAAGAAAGTAATTTAATGTCCAATGAATGCATAGGTTCAAACGGAGGAGCTTGAAGAGCTCCCAGAACCAAATTCAAACTCCAAGGAGGAGAAATTGACTTAATGACAGGTTTTATACGAACCAAAGCTTGTACAAAACAATGAATATCAGGAAGAATAGCAATCTTTCTGTGAAAAAGAACAGAAAGAGCAGAGATTTGTCCTTTCAAAGAACTTGCGGACAAACCCTTATCTAAACCATCCTGAAGAAACTGTAAAATTCTCGGTATTCTAAAAGAATGCCAAGAAAAATGATGAGAAAGACACCAAGAAATATAAGTCTTCCAGACTCTATAATATATCTCTCGAGATACAGATTTACGAGCCTGTAACATAGTATTAATCACGGAGTCAGAGAAACCTCTTTGACCAAGAATCAAGCGTTCAATCTCCATACCTTTAAATTTAAGGATTTCAGATCCTGATGGAAAAAAGGGCCTTGTGACAGAAGGTCTGGTCTTAACGGAAGAGTCCACGGTTGGCAAGAGGCCATCCGGACAAGATCCGCATACCAAAACCTGTGAGGCCATGCCGGAGCTACCAGCAGAACAAACGAACATTCCTTCAGAATCTTGGAGATTACTCTTGGAAGAAGAACTAGAGGCGGAAAGATATAGGCAGGATGATACTTCCAAGGAAGTGATAATGCATCCACTGCCTCCGCCTGAGGATCCCGGGATCTGGACAGATACCTGGGAAGTTTCTTGTTTAGATGGGACGCCATCAGATCTATTTCTGGAAGTTCCCACATTTGAACAATCTGAAGAAATACCTCTGGGTGAAGAGACCATTCGCCCGGATGCAACGTTTGGCGACTGAGATAATCCGCTTCCCAATTGTCTACACCTGGGATATGAACCGCAGAGATTAGACAGGAGCTGGATTCCGCCCAAACCAAAATTCGAGATACTTCTTTCATAGCCAGAGGACTGTGAGTCCCTCCTTGATGATTGATGTATGCCACAGTTGTGACATTGTCTGTCTGAAAACAAATGAACGATTCTCTCTTCAGAAGAGGCCAAAACTGAAGAGCTCTGAAAATTGCACGGAGTTCCAAAATATTGATCGGTAATCTCACCTCCTGAGATTCCCAAACTCCTTGTGCCGTCAGAGATCCCCACACAGCTCCCCAACCTGTGAGACTTGCATCTGTTGAAATTACAGTCCAGGTCGGAAGCACAAAAGAAGCCCCCTGAATTAAACGATGGTGATCTGTCCACCATGTTAGAGAGTGTCGAACAATCGGTTTTAAAGATATTAATTGAGATATCTTCGTGTAATCCTTGCACCATTGCTTCAGCATACAGAGCTGAAGAGGTCGCATGTGAAAACGAGCAAAGGGGATCGTGTCCGATGCAGCAGTCATAAGACCTAGAATTTCCATGCATAAGGCTACCGAAGGGAATGATTGTGACTGAAGGTTTCGACAAGCTGTAATCAACTTTAGACGTCTCTTGTCTGTTAAAGACAGAGTCATGGACACTGAATCCATCTGGAAACCCAGAAAGGTTACCCTTGTCTGAGGAATCAAAGAACTTTTTGGTAAATTGATCCTCCAACCATGATCTTGAAGAAACAACACAAGTTGATTCGTATGAGATTCTGCTAAATGTAAAGACTGAGCAAGTACCAAGATATCGTCCAAATAAGGAAATACCACAATACCCTGTTCTCTGATTACAGACAGCAGGGCACCGAGAACCTTTGTAAAAATTCTTGGAGCTGTAGCTAGGCCAAACGGCAGAGCCACAAATTGGTAATGCTTGTCCAGAAACGAGAATCTCAGGAACTGATAATGATCTGGATGAATCGGAATATGCAGATATGCATCCTGTAAATCTATCGTGGACATATAATTCCCTTGCTGAACAAAAGGTAAGATAGTCCTTACAGTTACCATCTTGAACGTTGGTATCCTTACATAACGATTCAATATTTTTAGATCCAGAACTGGTCTGAAAGAATTCTCCTTCTTTGGTACAATGAAGAGATTTGAATAAAACCCCATCCCCTGTTCCGGAACTGGAACTGGCATAATTACTCCAGTCAACTCTAGATCTGAAACACATTTCAGAAATGCTTGAGCTTTTACTGGATTTACTGGGACACGGGAAAGAAAAAATCTCTTTGCAGGAGGTCTCAACTTGAAACCAATTCTGTACCCTTCTGAAACAATGCTCTGAATCCAAAGATTGTGAACAGAATTGATCCAAATTTCCTTGAAAAAACGTAACCTGCCCCCTACCAGCTGAGCTGGAATGAGGGCCGCACCTTCATGTGGACTTAGAAGCAGGCTTTGCCTTTCTAGCTGGCTTGGATTTATTCCAGACTGGAGATGGTCTCCAAACTGAAACTGCTCCTGAGGATGAAGGATCAGGCTTTTGTTCTTTGTTGAAACGAAAGGAACGAAAACGATTATTAGCCCTGTTTTTACCTTTAGATTTTTTATCCTGTGGTAAAAAAGTTCCTTTCCCACCAGTAACAGTTGAAATAATGGAATCCAACTGAGAACCAAATAATTTGTTACCCTGGAAAGAAATGGAAAGTAAAGTTGATTTAGAAGCCATATCAGCATTCCAAGTTTTAAGCCATAAAGCTCTTCTAGCTAAAATAGCTAGAGACATAAACCTGACATCAACTCTGATAATATCAAAAATGGCATCACAGATAAAATTATTAGCATGCTGAAGAAGAATAATAATATCATGAGAATCACGATGTGTTACTTGTTGCGCTAAAGTTTCCAACCAAAAAGTTGAAGCTGCAGCAACATCAGCCAAAGATATAGCAGGTCTAAGAAGATTACCTGAACACAGATAAGCTTTTCTTAGAAAGGACTCAATTTTCCTATCTAGAGGATCCTTAAACGAAGTACCATCTGACGTAGGAATAGTAGTACGTTTAGCAAGGGTAGAAATAGCCCCATCAACTTTAGGGATCTTGTCCCAAAATTCTAATCTGTCAGACGGCACAGGATATAATTGCTTAAAACGTTTAGAAGGAGTAAATGAATTACCCAAATTATCCCATTCTTTGGAAATTACTGCAGAAATAGCATTAGGAACAGGAAAAACTTCTGGAATAACCACAGGAGCTTTAAATACCTTATCTAAACGTTTAGAATTAGTATCAAGAGGACCAGAATCCTCTATTTCTAAAGCAATTAGAACTTCTTTAAGTAAAGAACGAATAAATTCCATTTTAAATAAATATGAAGATTTATCAGCATCAACCTCAGAGACAGAATCCTCTGAACCAGAGGAGTCATCAGAATCAGAATGATGATGTTCATTTAAAAATTCATCTGTAGGGAGAGAAGTTTTAAAAGATTTTTTACGTTTACTAGAAGGAGAAATAACAGACATAGCCTTCTTTATGGATTCAGAAACAAAATCTCTTATATTATCAGGAACATTCTGCACCTTAGATGTTGAGGGAACTGCAACAGGCAATGGTACTTTACTAAAGGAAATATTATCTGCTTTAACAAGTTTGTCATGACAATCAATACAAACAACAGCTGGAGAAATAGCTACCAAAAGTTTACAGCAGATACACTTAGCTTTGGTAGATTCAGCACTTGACAGCGATTTTCCTGTAGTATCTTCTGGCTCAGATGCAACGTGAGACATCTTGCAATATGTAAGAGAAAAAACAACATATAAAGCAAAATTGATCAAATTCCTTAAATGACAGTTTCAGGAATGGGAAAGAATGCCAAAGAACAAGCTTCTAGCAACCAGAAGCAATAAAAAATGAGACTTAAATAATGTGGAGACAAAAGTGACGCCCATATTTTTTCGCGCCAAATAAGACGCCCACATTATTTGGCGCCTAAATGCTTTTTGGCGCCAAAAATGACGCCACATCCGGAACGCCGACATTTTTGGCGCGAAATAACGTCAAAGAATGACGCAACTTCCGGCGACACGTATGACGCCGGAAACGGAAATAGAATTTTTGCGCCAAAAAAGTCCGCGCCAAGAATGACGCAATAAAATGAAGCATTTTCAGCCCCCGCGAGCCTAACAGCCCACAGGGAAAAAGTCAAATTTTAAGGTAAGAAAAAATGGTCAAATCAAAATGCATTATCCCAAATATGAAACTGACTGTCTGAAAATAAGGAAAGTTGAACATTCTGAGTCAAGGCAAATAAATGTTTGAATACATATATTTAGAACTTTATAAACAAAGTGCCCAACCATAGCTTGGAGTGTCACAGAAAATAAGACTTACTTACCCCAGGACACTCATCTACATATAGCAGATAGCCAAACCAGTACTGAAACGAGAATCAGCAGAGGTAATGGTATATATAAGAGTATATCGTCGATCTGAAAAGGGAGGTAAGAGATGAATCTCTACGACCGATAACAGAGAACCTATGAAATAGACCCCTTAGAAGGAGATCACTGCATTCAAATAGGCAATACTCTCCTCACATCCCTCTGACATTCACTGCACGCTGAGAGGAAAACCGGGCTCCAACTTGCTGCGGAGCGCATATCAACGTAGAATCTAGCACAAACTTACTTCACCACCTCCATCGGAGGCAAAGTTTGTAAAAACTGAATTGTGGGTGTGGTGAGGGGTGTATTTATAGGCATTTTGAGGTTTGGGAAACTTTGCCCCTCCTGGTAGGAATGTATATCCCATACGTCACTAGCTCATGGACTCTTGCTAATTACATGAAAGAAAACATAATACCTTTCGGCCCATACACAGTCCTTTTTCAAACCAAAAATATGAAAAATCCTCAGAGCAGGCTTCCCTTTTTTCATGTTGCATTCTATGTAAAGTAATAAAAAAGTTTATTTCTGGATTCTTACATTTTCATAATTTTGCTCTGTCACTATATCAACATGAAATACAAACACTATTAGTCACCCTTCAAACGTTGTGGCTCTATGATCCTTTCATACTAGTTAACACATTTAGTTAAACCCCTCTGCTTCAGTTTCTAGAGTTGCTTTACTAGAAATAAAGTGACATTTTTTAAATAATAGAACATCACTTTTTACATTAGCTCAATTTCCTGATGGACATGTTGCTATGACAACTGAATTTGGAAACATTCCAAGGATATTAATGATGCTGGTAAAAACTTAGCACACAATCTAAGGAGAAGTGACTTGATATGAAAAGATGTGATTCTAATATAATTTATTTATAGAATATTTGGCATTCATACATTTATTATTTTTATTATTTTTTATTCAAATACTATTTAATTTTTTTGGGACCAAAAATCTAAAAAGAAACTAAACCAATGGGCTGGAGACCACTGCTGGTTCTATGGAGGTGGTGAGGGGTTGCTATGCACCTCCAAACACAAATACAGCACCCCCCCCCCCCCCCGTTAAGCTGTGAAGGGCAGCACATGCTCTGCTCATTTACTCTGTATATTGTGTTCTGTGTTAACTTTTTCACCACCTTTCTTAGCTCCCAAATTTTAAGTCCTACAACAGCCACGTCTGAAAGTTCGCCTAACTGGCTACAGCCACCAAGTTAAAGGGACATAATACCCATATGCTAAATCACTTGAAACTGATGCAGTATAACTGTAAAAAGCTGACAGGAAAATATCATCTGAGCATCTCTATGTAAAAAAGGAAGATATTTTACCTCACAATCTCCTCAGCTCAGAAGAGTAAGTTCTGTGTAAGAAGCTATAATTCAGCTGCTGCCCAGCTGCAGGTAAAAAAAAAAATGAAGAAATGAACAGCAGCCAATCAGCATCAACAGTGCTGAGGTCATGAACTCTTTTACTGTGATCTCATGAGATTTGACTTAACTCTCATGAGATTTCATAGTAAACTTCCTTAAACTGAATAGGGAAATAACATGAGAGTACACGAGGCTCACTCCCTTAGCTGTCCCGGGACAGACATACTGATTTGATGCTTAGAAGTCCTTTACAATGGGATGTGGCTACTGAGGAACTTTTGAGGTAAAATATCTTTCTTTTTTACATAGAGATGTTCAGGTGATATTTTCTAGTCAGCTTTTTACAGCTATGCTGCATTACTTTCAAGTGTTTCAACATTTGGATATCATGACCCTTTAACATCCAGTAGACTCTTTAGCCTAACCAGCTACCTCTAGACTTAGAGGGGTCTAATTGGGTAATTTGCGCTCTACCACCATGGAGATAGGTTAGGGAAAATTATGTATACTTTTTTTTTCATTGCCTGTAATGCTAATGAATCCATCAGCTGAAGTTACCTATAAACAGAAGTGTATAGGTAGAAGAATGTTTGAGCGTCGAGGGAACTAACAAAGTTACATTACACCCTCAACCCTTTTAACACATAAGCCAAGCCACTAGTGTCAGCAGAAAACTTGCAAATCCTTGGTGCCCACACTATGGATTAGAATTATACAAAATAGAACATACAGATACATATATCTAGTACCTAGGAATTAGCTGCTTAGCCCTATTAAAGGGCCACTGTAAGTAAATATTTTCTATGCCTGTTACTAACTAACTACCCCAAATACGCTTTTTATCAATAGCATTTCATTAACATATCTCTACCGTATATCAGAAATCTTGTCTGCAAATTTAATTGTTTTCCAAACCCACTCCGTGGGTGTCCTTTGCTCTGTACCAATCCGTTTACAATACCTAGGTTTCAAAATGGCGCTTTAAACATAAAGTTGTTGGTTTAAGTATTTTGAACACTCAGTGCTGAAAATAGTGGGCAGGATAACGTGACATCATCGGCGAATAAAAGATATAACTTTTTAGAACGTTATGAAACTTTGTTTTGGAGAAAATATAGGTCAGTAGGTTTTAATTAATGTTTATTAACTTTAATATGTTAGTTGTTTAGCTTAAAACTTATAACAGAAAGTAATCCTTTAAGTAACAATTGAAGCCTAAAGTGAAGTTTTGATTGAAATTTTGGAATAGCATTAAGTAAAAGAATTTGAGGATCTAAAAGCAAGTTGTAACCTAACAAGTTATTTAGATATATCCAAAAGAGATACTGAGTAAGAAGACTTAGCTAAATTAAAAAAAAATGTGTCCCCAATCCCAAAAGAAAATTTGAAAGGGAATGTCTCTTTGCCAGGCCTGTGTGTATGATGGTAATTGATCAGGTCCTGATTTGAATAATAATGCATATATCAGTGAAATTGAATGTCTAGGTGGAGTCTCACAACTACTTAATTTCGTTCATACATTAAATTAGACTTGGCTTTATTTGCCGACAGAAAATGTGACAGTTGGTGGTATCTCAATCAATGAGACTATAATTTAGCTTCCAGTTCTTGTATCTGGAAATGTGGGAGAGGATTAGAAGTATTTTTATAGGAAAAAAACAAAATTTATGCTTACCTGATAATTTTATTTCTCTTGTGGTGTATCCAGTCCACGGATTCATCCATTACTTGTGGGATATTCTCCTTCCCAACAGGAAGCTGCAAGAGGATCACCCACAGCAGAGCTGTCTATATAGCTCCTCCCCTAACTGCTACCTCCCAGTCATTCGACCGAAGACAAGCAAGAGAAAGGAGAAACTATAGGGTGCAGTGGTGACTGTAGTTTAAAAATTAAAAAAACACCTGCCTTAAAATGACAGGGCGGGCCGTGGACTGGATACACCACAAGAGAAATAAATTTATCAGGTAAGCATCAATTTTGTTTTCTCTTGTAAGGTGTATCCAGTCCACGGATTCATCCATTACTTGTGGGATACCAATACCAAAGCTATAGGACACGGATGAAGGGAGGGACAAGGCAGGCGCTTAAACGGAAGGCACCACTACCTGTAAGACCTTTATCCCAAAAATAGCCTCAGAAGAAGCAAAAGTATCAAATTTGTAGAATTTAGAAAAAGTATGAAGCAAAGACCAAGTCGCCGCCTTACAAATCTGTTCAACAGAAGCCTCATTTTTAAAGGCCCATGTGGAAGCCACCGATCTAGTGGAATGAGCTGTAATTCTTACAGGAGGCTGCTGGCCAGCAGTCTCATAAGCTAAGCGGATTATACTTCTTAACCAAAAAGAAAGAGAAGTTGCTGAAGCCTTTAGGCCTTTCCTCTGTCCAGAGTAGACAACAAACAATGCAAATGTTTGACGAAAATCTTTAGTAGCTTGTAAATAAAACTTTAAAGCACGAACCACGTCAAGATTGTGTAATAGACGTTCCTTCTTTGAAGAAGGATTAGGACACAGTGACGGAACAACAATCTCTTGATTGATATTCTTATTGGATACCACCATAGGAAGAAACCCAGGTTTGGTACGCAAAACTACCGTATCTGCATGGAAGATAAGATAAGGGGAATCACACTGCAAGGCAGATAACTCTGAAACTCTTCGAGCCGAAGAGATAGCTACCAAGAACAGAACTTTCCAAGATAAAAGCTTGATATCTATGGAATGCAGAGATTCAAACGAAACCCCTTGAAGAACTTTAAGAACTAAATTTAAACTCCATGGCGGAGCAACAGGTTTAAACACAGGCTTGATTCTAACTAAAGCCTGACAAAACACCTGAACGTCTGGAACATCCGCCAGACGCTTGTGCAAAAGAATAGACAGAGCAGAAATCTGTCCCTTTAAGGAACTAGCTGACAATCCCTTCTCCAATCCTTCTTGGAGAAAAGACAATATCCTGGGAATCCTGACTTTACTCCATGAGTAACCCTTGGATTCACACCAATGAAGATATTTACACCATATCTTATGATAGATTTTCCTGGTGACAGGCTTTCGAGTCTGAATTAAGGTATCAATGACCGACTCGGAAAAACCACGTTTTGACAAAATCAAGTGTTCAATCTCCAAGCAGTCAGACGCAGAGAAATTAGATTTGGATGTTTGAAGGGACCTTGAAGTAAAAGGTCCTGCCTCAGCGGCAGAGTCCAAGGTGGAAAGAATGACATGTCCACCAGATCTGCGTACCAAGTCCTGCGTGGCCACGCAGGAGCTATCAAAATCACTGAAGCTCTCTCCTGCTTGATCTTGGCAATCAGACGAGGGAGCAGAGGAAACGGTGGAAACACATAAGCCAGGTTGAAAGACCAAGGTTCTGCTAGAGCATCTATCAGCGCTGCCTTGGGATCCCTGGACCTGAACCCGTAACAAGGAAACTTGGCGTTCTGACGAGACGCCATGAGATCCAGTTCTGGTTTGCCCCAAAGTTGAATCAACTGTGCAAACACCTCCGGATGGAGTTCCCACTCCCCCGGATGAAAAGTCTGTCGACTTAGAAAATCCGCCTTCCAGTTCTCTACTCCTGGGATATGGATAGCTTATAGATGGCAAGAGTGAACCTCTGCCCATAGAATTATTTTTGAAACCTCCAACATTGCTAGGGAACTCCTTGTTCCCCCTTGATGGTTGATGTAAGCTACAGTCGTGATGTTGTCCGACTGAAATCTGATGAACCTGACAGCAGATAGCTGAGGCCAAGCCTGAAGAGCATTGAATATCGCTCTTAGTTCCAGAATGTTTATCGGAAGGAGTGTCTCCTCCTGAGTCCACAAGCCCTGAGCCTTCAGGGAGTTCCAGACTGCACCTCTGCCCAGAAGGCTGGCATCTGTCGTTACTATTGTCCAATCTGGCCTGGGGAAGGTCATACCCTTGGACAGATGGACCCGAGATAACCACCAGAGAAGAGAATCCCTGCTCTCTTGATCCAGATTTAGTAGAGGGGACAAATCTGTGTAATCCCCATTCTACTGACTGAACATGCAGAGTTGCAGTGGTCTGAGATGTAGGCGGGCAAACGGCACTATGTCCATTGCCGCTACCATTAAGCCGATTACTTCCATACACTGAGCCACTGAAGGGCGAGAAGTAGAATAAAGAACACGGCAGAAATTTAGAAGTTTTGACAACCTGGCCTCTGTCAGGTAAATCTTCATTTCTACAGAATCTATCAGAGTTCCTAGGAAGGAAACTCTTGTGAGAGGGGATAGAGAACTTTTTTCTTCGTTTCCACCCATGCGACCTCAGAAATGCCAGAACAATGTCCGTGTGACACCTGGCAACTTGAAAAGTCGACGCCTGTATCAGAATGTCGTCTGAGTAAGGGGCTACTGCTATAGTCCGCGGCCTTAGGACCACTAGAAGGGACCCTAGAACCTTTGTAAAGATTCTTGGTGCCGTAACCAACCCGAAGGGAAGAGCCACAAACTGGTAGTGCCTGTATTGACCCTCCTGGATCATAGGAAGGATGGTTCGAATAGTCTCCATCTTGAAGGATGGGACTCTGAGAAATTTGTTTAAGATCTTGAGATCTAAGATTGGTCTGAATGTTCCCTCTTTCTTGGGAACAACAAACAGATTTGAATAAAAGCCCTGTCCCTGTTCCTCCTGTGGAACTGGGTGGATCACTCCCATAACTAGGAGGTCTTGAACACAATGTAAAAATGCTTCTCTCTTTATCTGGTTTGCAGATAAAAGTGAGAGATGAAATCTCCCTTTTGGGGGAGAGGTTTTGAATTCCAGAAGATAACCCTTGGACACAATTTCCAATGCCCAGGGACCCTGGACATCACTTGCCCAAGCCTGGGCAAAGAGAGATAGTCTGCCCCCTACTAGATCCATTTCCGGATTGGGGGCTGCTCCTTCATGCTGTCTTAGAGGCAGCAGCAGGCTTCTTGGCCTGTTTCCCCTTGTTCCAAGCCTGGTTAGGTCTCCAGACCGGCTTAGACTGGGCAAAAGTTCCCTCTTGTTTTGTGTTAGAGGAAGTTGAAGCTGCGCCACTCTTGAAGTTTCGAAAGGGCCGAAAACTAGACTGTTTGGTCCTTAATTTGTTGGACCTGTCTTGAGGAAGGGCGTGACCTTTTCCTCCAGTGATGTCAGAAATGATCTCCTTCAGTCCAGGCCCGAATAGGATCTGTCCTTTGAAGGGAATGTTGAGAAGTTTAGACTTTGAAGTCACGTCAGCTGACCAGGATTTAAGCCATATCGCCCTACATGCCTGAATAGCAAAACCTGAATTTTTAGCCGTTAGCTTGGTTAAATGAACAACGGCATCAGAAACAAATGAATTGGCTAGCTTAAGGGCCCTAAGCTTGTCAATAATATCTTCCAACTGGGTTTCAACCTGTAGAGCCTCCTCTAGGGACTCAAACCAGAAAGCAGCGGCAGCAGTGACTGGGGCAATGCATGCAAGAGGCTGGAGAATAAAACCTTGTTGAATAAAAAATTTCTTAAGGTAACCCTCTAATTTTTTATCCATTGGATCTAGAAAAGCACAACTGTCCTCGACAGGGATAGTGGTACGCTTAGCTAGAGTAGAAACTGCTCCCTCCACCTTAGGGACCGTCTGCCATAAGTCCCGTGTAGCGGCGTCTATAGGAAACATCTTTTTAAAAACAGGAGGGGGAGAGAATGGTACACCTGGTCTATCCCATTCCTTAGTAATAATTTCAGAAAACCTTTTAGGGATTGGAAAAACATCAGTGCAAGTAGGTACTGCATAGTATTTATCCAATCTACATAATTTCTCTGGGACTACAATAGTGTCACAGTCGTCCAGAGTTGCTAAAACCTCCCTGAGCAATACGCGGAGGTGTTCAAGCTTAAATTTAAATGTAGACATATCAGAATCAGATTGATGTATCTTCCCTGAATCAGAAAAATCACCCACAGATTGAAGCTCCCCTGCTTCAGCTTCATTATATTGTGAGGGTGTATCAGAGATAGCTACTAAAGCGTCAGAGAGCTCTGTATTAATTCTAGTCCCAGAGCTGTCTCGCTTTCCTTGCAATCCTGGCAGTTTAGATAATACCTCTGTAAGGGTATGATTCATAACTACTGCCATGTCTTGCAAGGTATACGCAATGGGCGCGCTAGATATACTTGGCGTCCCCTGAGCGGGATTTATAGGATCTGACACATGGGGAGAGTTAGACGGCATAACTTCCTCCTTGTCAATTTCTTCTGGTGATAAATATTTTAAAGCCAGAATATGGTCTTTGTAATCTATAGTAAAATCAGTGCATTTGGTACACATTCTAAGAGGGGGTTCCACAATGGCTTCTAAACATAATGAACAATGAGTTTCCTCTATGTCAGACATGTTTAAACAGACTAGTAATGAGACCAGCAAGCTTGGAAAACACTTTAATAACTGTGAACAAGCAAAAAATAAAAACGGTACTGTGCCTTTAAGAGAAAAAAAACAATCACAGAAACTGCTAAAACAGTGAAAAAAGCAGTAAATCTTATGAAATTTTTACAGTGTGTATAATAGGCTGAAAGAGCATTGCACCCACTTGCAAATGGATGATTAACCCCTTAGTTTCAAAACTGGATCAAAAAAACGATATAAACGTTTTTAAACAGTCACAACAAACTGCCACAGCTCTACTGTGGCCCTACCTGCCCATACAACGACTTTGGAAGGCACAAAAACCCCTTAGAGAGGTCCTATATGTTCAGGGGACTCCTTCAGGGAAGCTGGATGTCTCAAGCTGCAAAAACTAATGGAAAATAGGCCCCTCCAAACCTGTACTCACAGTGAGAGGGCCTTAAAAAACTATCCCTAGGCAAAATCTAGTCAGCGATGTGGAAAAACTGGGCCCCAGAATAAAGTTTTATCACCAATATGAAATAAACGTTTATACACCTCAAGCAAACGTTATATCTATACAGTAATGTGAGTAAATAATAAAAATATTACCCTTTACAGCAAGCATGATACCAGTCGTTATTAAATCACTGTAATCAGGCTTACCTTAAATAAATCCGGTATTGTCAGCATTTTCTAGCTTATCATTTCTCTAGAAAAATTTAAAACTGCACATACCTCAGAGCAGGAGACCCTGCACGCTATTTCCCCAGCTGAAGTTACCCATCTCTTCAGTTATGTGTGAGAACAGCAATGGATCTTAGTTACAACCTGCTAAGATCATCAAATAACACAGGCAGACTCTTCTTCAACTTTCTGCCTGAGGCTAAAATAGTACAACTCCGGTACCATTTGAAAATAACAAACTTTTGATTGAAGATAAACTACATTAATGCACCACATCTCTCTAGCTGCTTCCCTTGTCGAGAGCTGCAAGAGAATGACTGGGAGGTGGCAGTTAGGGGAGGAGCTATATAGACAGCTCTGCTGTGGGTGATCCTCTGGCAGCTTCCTGTTGGAAAGGAGAATATCCCACAAGTAATGGATGAATCCGTGGACTGCATACACCTTACAAGAGAAATAACCCTTTAATTGCAGTCCTATGAAGCCTTTCCCTTTCCTTGTTAGTAACTTGATAGTTGAGGTCAGTACAAAAAAACCTTGCTTCATTCTAAGCAGGCACAAGTATAATCTCCCTTCCGATTACCGTGTTATCTGGAACAAAGAGATCTATTTCCTGTTTTCTTAACACACTGAGGGCAAGATTAAAAGTAGCGCATTATGAGTTTTCCGCACGTGATGTGATCTTTTTGCAATCAATTTCCATTATGCAGGAATTACAAGTCTTGAAAAATCGTGATTGCGTGCATGCATTTGCCTTTTACGCAACAATCCTTTCCGCGCTCAAAGAGCTGTAGTTAACAGCTTTGTGCAATAAAAAAGTTTCACGAAACACTTCAAAAATACATTACAAAGTACATTTACACTCATATTAACAATATCTAATAAAAATTATTTAAACAAATATTGCACAAAAAAGTTATAAGGAATCAGATACAATATCTCAGGTGTTAGAAACAAAAAGCCTACGCATGGATTTAACTGACATACATACACATACAGAGAGAAACATGGGTTTATATGTATAGAGATATGTTTAACTATGGATAAAACTTATGCACATTAAACAATATCTCAGATGTATTTTTTCTCATATAGATCTCGAGATATCTAGACATATATATATATATTCATATACATATCTCGCAATAAATAGATATATAAGTCAAAAAATCACCACATATATAGAGAAATATCTATTTTGAATTAAATAGAACATATTCCATTGTGAAAACATTTTCGCAATATGCAATATTCACATTTTCATGTACACTTTTCGAGGAAAATACGTCATGGGCTTTGCGCAACAGATTAGGACTTTTGTGTTGTTTTTTTATTTGTCTTCTCCATTGACCTCTATGGGGAATACGTGAACGCGCAAGCAATTTTACAGTTTGCATTATGCGGCTTAACGCGCAAGCAAAATAAGTTGTTTCTCAACTTGTAATACCCCAATGCAAAAAAGCCATAACGCACGCAGAGTTTTTGCAACTGATTTGCCGCACGACTTGAAATCTTGCCCAGAATAAGAAGGGCAAATTTATCTTTGACTATCTGTATCTTTTGTTGTACGTACAGCAGATGAGTTGTAACTCACTGAATAATACTTTACCTTCCAACATTTCCTGGTTAGTCCAGTAGGCTGCCCTTAGTCATAAATGGTATACTATTTATTTCACTTTTATATAACTAATCAACAGTGCATGAAACGACTCAAATGCTACTGTGCAATATTTTTTATCCTTTAACCCATGAGTGCAACACATTTGAAAATAAGAATGCTATAGCTTTTCCATTTTCTATACACATGTACCTAAGAAAATTATATAATGAATGTGAATTCACAACTCCTTATAATCATGTTTAACAGCTGAGCCATTTTCACCCCTGTGTTGAGTTTTTAGATGCTGCTTACATTTAGGGGCCTATTTATTATGGTGCGAGCGGACATGATCCGATATAGCGGATTATGTCCGCTGCACATTGATAAATGCCCACAGAATATACTGTCAGAATTTATCATTGCACCAGCAGTTCTTGTGAACTGCTAGTGCAATGCCACCCCCTGCAGATTTGCGGCCAATCAGCCGCTAGCAGGGGGTGTCAATCAACCCTAGCGCATTCGATTAGGTTGATTTCTGACGATTTCTGTCCACCGCCTCAGAGCAGGCGGACAGGATATGGAGCAGCAGCCTTCAGGCTCACCGGAAACACGGGGCATCAAGCTCCATACAGAGCTTGATAAATATGCCCCTTAAGCTCTATTTTTCAGTGAGAAAGTAACACGTTATATATTGTTTTTGTTTCCAGCTGACCCAGCAGATTCAAACTATATTATTATTATTTTATGTATATATCATGACATATAAGAACTCAAAAACAAAAAGTTTGGGGGGAAAATGTATGTTTTCATTAAATTTTAAATTTTTAAAGAATTGTGAACAATTGTGTGTGTTTTAAAAGAAGGGTCTATCCTCAAATAAATATGAGCATTTAGGTATTATTTTATAACTTTAATGTGCACAAAGGCGCTCACATGAGACTATACTCAAAGAAATGACGATGTATTCACTCCAGATGATCACCTGGCTAATAAAAATCTATGTAAGAACTTTATTTTATTTTTTTAAATAGGGGCTGCTGGTCAGGGCCAGACTGGGAATAAAAAGCAGCCCTGGAAAAATATGAAGACCAGTCCTATTTTCATAGGCATTTAATGTGCCATCTATAAATGTCATCTCGTCAACACTTTTTGCACTCATGTAGCCCTATATCATCACTCTCCCACCTCTGTGCTTCGCTGTTGTGAGTATGCATTCACTGTAATAATGCTGGCCAGTTTCACACCAAATATGCTGTACCCTATCTGAGCCAAACAAATTTATCTTGGCTTCATCTGACCAAAGAATACACTCCCAATATTCATCAGGCTTCTTTTCATGCAGTTTAGAAAAGTTTAATCTTGCAGTTTTGTGCCAAAGAGCAAACAAGTATTTTTCTTGTGCGCTGTCCATAGAGGTTAACATTATGCAGTGTCTTTTGAAATGTCTGAGAAACTCCAATTGCCATTGAAAACCCCTAAGCCAAGTCTGAACCACGTCCCGTTTTTCAGACCTAGATTATGCAAGTAGAACCTTATCTGTGGCGTAATTTTAGGAGGGTGGACACTGCGCCTCCGATTAGTGGTACTATGGCTCGTCCTATACTTCCTGATTACTGCTGCAACTGTGTTTTGAGTGATTTTTAGTTGGTCACAGATCTTCTTTTATCCTTTTTCATCTGAAGTCTCACAATCAGATTTTTCAATTCCTCCGGCAATTCTTTTCCATGTGGAGCCATGATGTTGACAGGCAGATAGACACAGCCCATAAATCCAAAATTGAGAACGTTCTGGTGTTCACAGATATTTTATAACCATGTTCATGAATTTAGGCTAAATGGAAATCACAGGTGTACTCAATTTTGTTCCAATCATCTAACTTGTGTGTCAGTAATCACAGGTGTATTCACATTTGCTGCACTGACTTGCTACCTTGGGGGCTGTATATTAACCCCTTAGTGACCAGACCATTTTTCAATTTTCTTACCATTAGGGACCAGGGCTATTTTTACATTTCTGCTGTGTTTGTGTTTAGCTGTAATTTTCCTCTTACTCATTTACTGTACCCGCAAATATTATATACCGTTTTTCTCGTCATTAAATGGACTTTCTAAAGATACCATTATTTTAATCATATCTTATAATTTACTATAAAATAAATTATAAAATATGATGAAAAAATTGAAAAAGAACACACTTTTTCTAACTTTGACCCCCAAAATCTGTTACACATCTACAACCACCAAAAAACACCCATGTTAAATAGTTTCTAAATTTTGTCTTGACTCTGAGTTTAGAAATACCCAATGTTTACATGTTGTTTGCTTTTTTGCAAGTTATAGGGCAATAAGAGCAAGTAGCACTTTGCTATTTCCAAACCATTTTTTTTTTTTAATTAGGCATAGTTACATTGTAACACTGATATCTGTCAGGAATCCCTAAATAACTCTTCACATGTATATAATTTTTTTTTAGTAGACAACCCAACGTATTGATCTAGGCCCATTTTGGTATTTTTCATGCCACCATTTCACCGTCAAATGCGCTCAAATAAAAGAAATCGTTAACTGTTTCAAAAACTTTAGGTTTCTCACTGAAATTATTTACAAACAACTTGTGCAATTATGGCAAAAATGGCTGTAAATGCTTCCTGGGATACCCTTTGTTCAGAAATAGCAGACATATATGGCTTTGGTATTGCTTTTTGATAATTAGAAGGCTGCTAAATGCCGCTGCGCACCACACTTGTATTATGCCCAGCAATGAAGGGGTTAATTAGGCAGCTTGTAGTGTTAATTTTAGATTTAGTGTAGAGATTAGCCTCCCACCTGACACATTCCACACCCTGATCCCTCCCTGACCCCTCTCAAACAGCTCTCTTCCCTCCCCACCCCACAATTGTCACCGCCATCTTAAGTATTGACAGGAAGTCTGCCAGTACTAAAATAAAAGGCTTTTTTTATTTTATATATTCTTCAGTGTAGGATCCCCCTTAGCCCCCAACCTCCCTGTTCCCCCCAAACAGCTCTCTAACCCTCCCCCCCACCTATTTGCCCCCATCTTTGGTACTGGAAGCTGTCTGCCAATACCCAGTTTGCCAAAAAAATGGAGGTTTTATTTTTATAAAAAAAAGAAGAAAATGTTCTTTAAAGTAGCTGCCTCCCCTCAACACCCTATCCCTCCCCCTCCCAGATCCCTTTCCCAACATTTATTTCCCCCTCTCCCTCCTTCCCTTATACTTTGCCATATGTGTAGCGGTCACAGTACCACCCACTCCCGTCCGCTCGGAGTTTCGGAACTCCCTCCAGCGATGGGCCGCCAACCCGCCTCCCTGCTAGACGATCTGCACCGTCGCTGGCCGATGCAGAGAGGTCCACAGAGTGGCTCTCTCTGCATCAGTGGCTAAAAAAAAAAAAGAGTATTGCAGGATGCCTCAATATTGAGGCATCACTGCAATACTCTGAAAGCGGCTGGAAGCGATCACAATCACTTCCAGTGCTTGAAACCCCGAGGAGGTGCCTGGCACGTCCTTGGTCGTTAAGGGATTAAATATAGACTTTCTAAAGTGTTTGTTTTTGATTGTTCATATGAGGAAATACTCTACTTGTCACTTAGAAATAATGCAATTATTCAGAGGTGATACAATGTTGCATCATTTGACAGTTAAGTGATATTGCACAGGGGTGTACACACTTCTGTTGTATATTAGAGTGAGTGTGTACATTTTAATAATCAAGGATACAAACAAGAAGGGGTTATTCGTATGTATATCAGGGCCTTTGGTTATAAAGGGAGTGCAGAATTATTAGGCAAGTTGTATTTTTGAGGATTAATTTTATTATTGAGCAACAACCATGTTCTCAATGAACCCAAACAACTCATTAATATCAAAGCTGAATAGTTTTGGAAGTAGTTTTTAGTTTGTTTTTAGTTATAGCTATTTTAGGGGGATATCTGTGTGTGCAGGTGACTATTACTGTGCATAATTATTAGGCAACTTAACAAAAAACAAATATATACCCATTTCAATTATTTATTTTTACCAGTGAAACCAATATAACATCTCAACATTCACAAATATACATTTCTGACATTGAAAAACAAAACAAAAACAAATCAGTGACCAATATAGCCACCTTTCTTTGCAAGGACACTCAAAAGCCTGCCATCCATGGATTCTGTCAGTGTTTTGATCTGTTCACCATCAACATTGCATGCAGCAGCAACCACAGCCTCCCAGACACTGTTCAGAGAGGTGTACTGTTTTCCCTCCTTGTAAATCTCACATTTGATTATGGACCACAGGTTCTCAATGGGGTTCAGATCAGGTGAACAAGGAGGTCATGTCATTAGATTTTCTTCTTTTATACCCTTTCTTGCCAGTCACGCTGTGGAGTACTTGGACGCGTGTGATGGAGCATTGTCCTGCATGAAAATCATGTTTTTCTTGAAGGATGCAGACTTCTTCCTGTACCACTGCTTGAAGAAGGTGTCTTCCAGAAACTGGCAGTAGGACTGGGAGTTGAGCTTGACTCCATCCTCAATCCGAAAAGGCCCCACAAGCTCATCTTTGATGATACCAGCCCAAACCAGTACTCCACCTCCACCTTGCTGGCGTCTGAGTCGGACTGGAGCTCTCTGCCCTTTACCAATCCAGCCACGGGCCCATCCATCTGGCCCATCAAGACTCACTCTCATTTCATCAGTCCATAAAACCTTAGAAAAATCAGTCTTGAGATATTTCTTGGCCCAGTTTTGACGTTTCAGCTTGTGTGTCTTGTTCAGTGGTGGTCGTCTTTCAGCCTTTCTTACCTTGGCCATGTCTCTGAGTATTGCACACCTTATGCTTTTGGGCACTCCAGTGATGTTGCAGCTCTGAAATATGGCCAAACTGGTGGCAAGTGGCATCTTGGCAGCTGCACGCTCGACTTTTCTCAGTTCATGGGCAGTTATTTTGCGCCTTGGTTTTTCCACACGCTTTTTGCGACCCTGTTGACTATTTTGAATGAAACGCTTGATTGTTCAATGATCACGCTTCAGAAGCTTTGCAATTTTAAGAGTGCTGCATCCCTCTGCAAGATATCTTACTATTTTTGACTTTTCTGAGCCTGTCAAGTCCTTCTTTTGACCCATTTTGCCAAAGGAAAGGAAGTTGCCTAATAATTATGCACACCTGATATAGGGTGTTGATGTCATTAGACCACACCCCTTCTCATTACAGAGATGCACATCACCTAATATGCTTAATTGGTAGTAGGCTTTCGAGCCTATATGGCTTGGAGTAAGACAACATGCATAAAGAGGATGATGTGGTCAAAATACTAATTTGCCTAATAATTCTGCACTCCCTGTAGTTATTTAACTTTGATATACATGTAGGGGCTCCCGTGAGCCTATAACCAAATGCACATTTATTCACACCAGGTGATCACCTGGCATTGAACACATATATTGGAGCTTTATTTTAAAGAGGGCCTTAAAGGGAAATTAAACCCAAAAAGTTTTTATCAGATAGCGCATACAATTTTAAATAACTTTCCAATTTATTTGGTGTCCTTTATTGAAGGGGTAGGGAGATATTTGTACACACCTGTAAACCAATGTGAACAGGCTTATATGCGCAGCCATCAATCAGTAACAAACTACGAGCTCCTGAGTCTACCCAGGTATTATTTTAAACAAAGGATACCATGATAACCAAGCAGATTATGTACTATAACTAAATTGACCAGTTGTTTAAAAATGTATGTTCTATCTGAATTATGAAAGAAAAAAAGTTGGTTAGTTGGGTTTCATGTCCCTTTAAGAACTTTATAACAAGGGGTCATGGGGGTCTCTTGACCTTTCTAATGACCTATTAAAATATTAAGTACTAGTACTAAAGCCCGTGTACACGGGCCATTTTTTGCAGTACAGCAGTCCCACCCCTTGCTCTCTTCCCCCTCTCTTTTGCTCTCTCTTCCCCCCTCTCTTTTGCTTTCTCTCCCCCCTCTCTTTTGCTTTCTCTCCCCCCTCTCCTTTGTGCTCTCTCTCCTCTCTTTTGCTCTCTCTCTCCCCTCTTTTGCTCTCTCTCTCCCCTCTTTTGCTCTCTCTCTCCCCTCTTTGGCTCTCTCCCCCCTTTCTTTTGCTCTCTCCCCCCTTTCTTTTGCTCTCTCTCCCCCCTCTTTTGTTCTCTCTCCCCCCTCTTTGGCTCTCCCCCCCCTCTTTGGCTCTCTCCCCCCTCACTTTGGCTCTCTCTATCCCCTCTTTGGTTCTGTCTCCCCCCTCTTTGGCTCTCTCCCCTCTTTTGCTCTCTCTCCTCTTTGGCTCTCTTTCCTCTTTGGCTCTCTCTCTCCCCCCTCTTTGGTCTCCCCCCCTTTTGGCTCTCCCCCCCTTTTGGCTCTCCCCCCCCCCTTTGGCTCTCTCCCCCCCCCTCTTTGGCTCTCCCCCCCCCTCTTTAGCTCTCTCCCCCCCCCTCTTTGGCTCTCTCTCCCCCCCCTCTTTGGCTCTCTCCCCCCCTCTTTGGCTCTCTCCCCCCCCCCCTCTTTGGCTCTCTCCCCTCTTTTGCTCTCTCTCCTCTTTGGCTCTCTTTGGCTCTCTCTCTACCCCCTCTTTAGCTCTCCCCCCCTTTGGCTCTCCCCCCCATTTGGCTCTCCCCCCCCCTTTGGCTCTCTCCCCCCCCTCTTTGGCTCTCTCTCCCCCCTTTGGCTCCCCCCCCTTTGGCTCTCTCCCCCCACCACTCTTTGGCTCTCTCCCCCCACCCTTCTTTGGCTCTCTCCCCTCTTTTGCTCTCTCTTCCCTTTGGCTCTCTCTTCTCTTTGGCTCTCTCTCCTCTTTGGCTCTCTCCCCACTCTTTGGCTTCCCCCCCCTCTGTGGCTCTCTCCCCCCCTTTTGGCTCTCTCCCCACTCTTTGGCTTTCCCCCCCCCTCTGTGGCTCTCCCCCCCCCTTTTGGCCCCTCTCCTGCTCCCTCTCTGGCTCTGTCTTAATTGAAAGCCTTTGCCTCTCTGGCCACGCCCCCATCGCGGCACCCCGCCCGGCCACGCCCCATCACGGCAACACCCGCCCGACCACGCCCCTTGTGACGCCCGGTCACGCCCCTCGAGATGCCCGGTCACGCCCCTTGCGACGCCCGGCCATGCCCCCATCGCAATGCTCCAGTCGGCCATGCTTCCTGACACTCCGCTTCAGCCTTGCTCTGTACTGAGTGCTGAGTGTCAGGATCCAAACGGCCAGGTATGTTTGTCACGTGCAGTCTCTACTGCGCATGACTGCATCTGACAAACATACTTGGCCATTTATTATATAGGATATGTAAAAGTGTGTGTTTTATTTTTATTACATTTTGTTATACTTTTAATTACCCCCAAGTCACACACATTTAAAAGAGAAGGCAATTGCCTTTCAAACGGTGGGTCTTGGGTATTTCTAGGGCTTAAGGAAGCTTAAGGAAGTTTAAATGTTTACCCCTCCATCCAGCTCCATTAAACTCCAAGGTGCTGCCTGCACTTCCAGGTCTCTGTGGCTGGTGACATCACCACGCATGGGTCACTGGCATCCACAGGTTCCAAGGCAATACCGGGCCACTTGTCCACCTTGTATGTTGGAGTAAGTGTGGGGGGCCATGATTAGTGCCAAAGGCGTCCCTCCAGATTACAACACTAAAGACTAAAGACATAGGGCTCCATTTATTAAGCAGCAGGTGCTGCTTCAGAGACTGAAATGGAAGTTAAGAAGCAGCAGTGATAAGACTGCTGCTCCTTAAAGGGTCATTATGCACTGACATTTTTTTTAGCTTAATATATAGTTAAAGGGCCATAATACCCAAATGTTTAAACACTTGAAAGTGATGCAGCATAGCTGTAAAAAGCTGACTAGAAAATATCACCTGAACATCTCTATGTAAAAAAGAAAGATATTTTACCTCAAAAGTTCCTCAGTAGTCACATCCCATTGTAAAAGATTTCTAAGCAGCAATTCAGTATGTCTATCCCGGGACAGCTGAAGGGATGAGCCTCGTGCACTCTCATGTTATTTCCCTATTCAGTTTAAAGGAAGTTTACTATGAAATCTCATGAGAGTTAAGTCAAATCTCATGAGATCACAGTAAAAGAGTTCATGACCTCAGCACTGTTGATGCTGATTGGCTGCTGTTCATTTCTTCATTTTTTTTTTTAACCTGGAGCTGGGAGCAGCTGAATATAAGTTTTTACACAGAACTTACTCTGCTGAGCTGAGGAGATTGTGAGGTAAAATATCTTCCTTTTTTACATAGAGATGCTCAGGTAATATTTTCCTGTCAGCTTTTTACAGTTATACTGCATCAGTTTCAAGTGATTTAGCATATGAGTATTATGTCCCTTTAAGGATGTGTTTATACAATTAGCTCTTTGTCAAAAAGCTTAAATGTTTGCATGTATTTACATTTTAAATCTAATGTGGCAGTTTTGCCAGAACTTACCAAGCCCTTTAGACTCTAAAGTATACGACCGTATCCAGCTCTACACTATCCCCTGCTCCCTCCCTTCCTGCTTATCTACAGTGAGCAAGTGTGGGATTCCATGTAACATCAGCCTATTGTGATGAGTGCAATAAAAAGCTCATTCACAATAGAGCTGTCAGATGCCTCTGATAAGCACAGTTTTTTTTCACACTTATAATAGGGATGGGTGAATGTTTCTCAACATTCGAAAAACGGCATGAATTTTAACACATTTGTTCGTTCAAATCGAATTTCGAATGTATACATAACATTCTAACATTCGATTTTCGAATGTTTGGTTTCAAATTTTATGATTACATTCGAAAATATTCTTTTGGAAAAATTCAAATTTAGATTGTAATAGTATTTCTAATGTTTTTTCTTTAAATGTAATATTCGAATTATGCAATATTCAAATTCGAAAAATTCAAATTTATATGTTTGTAATAGTATTTCTAATGCTTTCTTTAAATGTAATATTCAAATTATGCAATATTCTAGATAGAAACATTCAAAATTATATATTTGTATCTATTATGTATCAATTTACTAGATTCCCTCCCTACCACATGAACTATTGAACTTCTGAATAGTATTTGTTAAATAGAATGTTAAATTCGAAATTTCGAATGTGGACATTCAATATAATTATAAACATTCGAATTTGAAAGTGACATTCGAAAACTGTAAATAACATTCGATTATAGAATTTTTAAGAATATTCGTTCTTATCAACATTTGGATTTATAATTCGAATTTCGGTAATAACATTCGTTCTACATTCGAAATTTGAAAATTTACACATTCGCCCATCCCTAACTTATAACATGCTCCCCCACCAGTCCACTGTGCCGTGCCTGCCGTTCTCTCTAAGCTGTACTATGTGTATGCTGCTTAGAGACAGAGAGCTTCAGGTGTAATGTGGACTTCTTTGAATAAATTTATTAGAAGGTTGTATCTTCTGAGATCCTGAAAGCACAAATTGTTATCAATAATCCTAATTGCTGAAATCGGACTATCGAGACCATGGAACTTCAGGAATGCAAGCCTTAGGGCTAAATTTATGAATGCTGAGGCGTACAGGGGTGCGTATTCGGGCCCCTGTACGCCTCAGCTCGCCTGTGGCGGGCAGGAGCTGTCAATCTCCTTGGTCGGACTCGACCGAGGAGATTTCATTTCGCCACAATAGAGGTGGCGAAGATGTTAGGGAAGCAGCGGTCTGGTGACCGCTGCTTGATAAATCGCGGCGAGCAAGTTCTTGTGAGAACTTGCTGCCGCAGGGGCTTGATAAATCTAGCCCTTAGTCACCCTTCCGAAGCAGGGTGTCAGGATTTCAGCTGTTAGGAATTAATTTATTGCTTTCAGGATCTCAGAAGATACAGTCTTCTAATAAATCTATTGACTGCCAGAGAGAAGTTTACTTCGGCTCCTTTACTAGCAGGCTGTCAGGAATGGATATTAGTTCTGAGCTTTAATTTTCTCCTTTGATGCTGCAAGTCCATATTTGCATAAGAGATATGATTGGAGGGTAGGCGTGCTAATTTTAAGTACAGGTCAGCCCTTTCCCTGGGGAGTGCCAGTATTGTGGGGAATAAACACAGGAGCGACAAATATAATGGTAACTTTCTCATCATTTACTGTTTGCAACTTTTATTGCATATGTGTCAATATTCTATTTATATATTTTGCTATCTTTATATAGAAACTTGTAAGCAGACTATACTGGCCCTTTAACTTGTCCATCACCTTTTAGGTGGCGGATTGACATCATCCCGATTTGATTGGGATGATTGACAGCCCCATTGCTTGTGCAATGTTAAATGCCTATATCGAATCATGTCCACTCAACTATTAATAAATCTACCCCATAGTGGGGATGAAAGGGTTAATATATAGTCTTATATCTTTGCTGGTATCAAAGATTATGCTTTACTTTTATTGTTTATAATCATTTGAGTATATTTTCATCACATCTACAGTATGGTCTATTTTCACTAGATAAAAAGCACATAGAAGGGTGCCACATTGCTTATTCCTGGATATGCACATATGTGGGAAGTATATGAGAGAAATGATACTTACAGTATTGTTGGCATTGTGGAATCAGTGCAGGAATGGCAAGCTGACTCTTGGGGGTCAATTTATGAAGCAGCTGAAGTTAAGAAGCAGTGGTCCTAAGACCGCTACTCCTTAACTCGTCCGTAGCCTCTAAGGTGGCGGACAGCAATCAGCCCGATCAAATACGATTGGGTTGATTGACACCCCCTGCTAGCGGCCGATTGTCCGCAAATCTGCAGGGGGCGATATTGCACCAGCAGTTCACAAGAACTGCTGGTGCAATGATAAATGCCCACAGCTGTCGGCATTTATCCATGTGCGGCGGACATGATACGCTACATTGTATCATGTCCGTCCACACAATAATAAATTGACCTTGTAGAGGTAAGCTAGCTGGAACCTCAGCAATTTCACTCCTGTGATCTCTGTACCTCCAACCGCCTTTGTAATCTATATACTTGCACCAGTGTCCCAGGAGTAATTTCCATTTATATTGCTACACTCATGAAATGCGTATAAGAAGAGTGAGCAAAAGTATAAAATCATATCCTTTATTGCTATGTGTTTCTCAGCTGTACAAAAGCTGTATCAGCAGGTATATAAATGTGAGTGTGCAACGCTCTTATATAGGGCTAAAACACAATGTCCATATGTATGTAAAAAACGGAAATAAATAAAAAGGTAAAAGCTAATAGAAACAAAAAAATGATATATGTATGTAAATTAAAACAGATGCAGAGAACATAATACACTAATAGTTACAACAATGTTGCTGAACTGTTTATAACAATATTACAAAAAAATGTGTGCCACAATATTGGCCAAAGGGGAATATAATACAGAATATCAACGGGAGACACTGAAAAAAAGTTATGTGAAAGAATTAAATAAAAAATAACAAATGTACTATAAATAATGTACTGATAAGGAAAATAGAGATTAATACCTGAAAAATATGTATCGCAGTGGCGTATCTACAAAAACGTTATTTGGGTAAAATAAACGTAATTGCTGAGTGCTATCATTTTGAGATAGTATAAACTAGGAACAAGAATGAAAGTATTTGAATGATGATAAGACCATGGATATAAAAGAAGTAACTATTAAAATGAACTGAGATCGCTTATCTTTATTTATGTCATTGGTATGTTAAAAACATGTGATATAGGCATCTCGTCGAAACAACATAAATTAAATAATGACTATTAATTTTGGAAGTGAAGATATGATAATATGTCATCACCATGGAAGAAGGTGACAGTATGATAATAACAAAATCTAGTGTAATTCTATAAATGCAATTACAAGAATAAAAAATATTGCGTGGAACAAAAGTATATAAACACAAACAAAAATACAGATGAATAAGTCATCTGGGAAAAGAGCATAAGGGTGCTGCGTGGAAAAGTATATAATTTAAGTTAAGTAAAATATATTCAAAAATGACATGGAGCTTTAGACTGAAATATTATATATACGAAGGAGTGAATAAGAGTTATGGTGAAAATGGAAATAAATAATTAGAGTGATATGGGTCTATGAAAAATAAAATGTCTATCGTGTGAATCAATGTGCAAAAGCGTTAGTGTTTGTTTACTAAATGGTGATAACGAAAAACTACATGAAAGCAGTCAAATCTACCATTTCATTTAATCCTAAAGTATACAATGCTTTGAGTTTAAAAATCCAAAAAGCTGCCTACGTTTGGTGATGTGACTATAGTCCAAGGACTTGGGAATATAATCAATTGGAGTGAATTTGTAAATTTTGTGATCACCGAATGTTGATTGGCTGCATGTTTGGGCAAGCTATTTTTGAGAATGCCTCTCTTGGTTTTCTGCATATGTTCTCACCAACTAGTGCGTATGCACCGATAAGGTATACCCCAAATAAGGAGTCACAATTTAAAAAACGGGAAAACGTCAAACTGTTCTCCAGTGGTATTAGACTTAATTTTATTTTAAGAATGGCATCTCTTTATGCCACATATATAAATCCCTTATCCCCTAAAGATATTAATAAAATCATGTGGACACTCTGTTTTTGTGTCCTCTTATTAACTTTAAACTTTTGATGTTTAAATCTTTTAGTTGGAGATAATACAACTGATTTCTATTAAACTTCATTATATATTTCAAAGTACTGTTATGTATTTTTCTCTCTCAATAAAGCTGGTTTCGGTCTATCTCCAATTAGGTCTTTTAAGATTGGATACTTCAATACATTATCATTATTATTATCAGGTATTTGTAGAGCGCCAACAGATTACGCAGCGCTATGAACATAGGTGGCATACAAAATAACATTTACAAGGGTCAAGTGGGTACAGGGCCCTGCCGAGAGTTGCCCTGTTGTAGTCGGCTCTTATGAAGGTGAACTACAAACAGCTGGGCTCATAGGCTTACATGCTTTGGGGTTTAAGGGGATAGCATTGGAGATAGGAAGGTTAGTGTAGGTTGTATGCATCCCTGAATAGTAGAGTCTTCAGGGAACACTTGAAACATTCAAAACTAGGGGAGAGTCTTGTGGAGTGAGGCAGAGAGTTCCATAAGATGGGAGCCAGTCTGGAAAAATAATGAAACCCATGGGACTTCATTAAGGAACCTAATGAGGATGTGTAGATTGAGAAGGCTTCACTAAAGGTACGGTTAGACAGATAGGAAGAGAACCATGAGTGAGCTGTGTCACAGATGCAGAAGTAATGGAGGGTTTGGAGCAAAAGAGGGTGGTCGACAGTACCAAAGGCTGCAGACAGATCAAGGAGGATAAGCAAAGAGAAGTGGCCTTTGGATTTTGCTGTAAGTAGGTTGTTGGTAACCTTAACAATTGCTGTCTCTGTGAAGTGTAGGGGTGAAATCCAGATTGCAGTGGGTCAAGGAGGGAGTTTAATGTAAGGAAATGGTATAGACGTGCATATACTAGCTTTTCAAGAAGCTTTGAGGCAAGAGGGAGTATGGAAATAGCATAGTAGTTGGAAGGGGAGGTTGGATCGAGAGAAGGTTTTTTGAGCATAGGTGTGACCAGTGCATGTTTAAGAGATGAGGGAAATATACCAGTGCTGAGGAAGAGATTGAAGATGTGTGTGAGTATAGGGGTAAGGGTAGAAGAGAGCTAGGGGGGTAGCTGTGAGGGGATGGGGTTGAGGGGACAGGTAGTGAGGTGAGAGGATATTATAAGGGCAGAAACTTTTTCCTCTGTAACAGGGGCAAAAGGGATAAATATTTAACTATGTGGGTTTTGGATGATTGTGAGCTTTTGGGAGGGTGGGAGACCGGTAGTATGTTGTGAGCCAATTTAATTTCTGATGGAGTCGATTTTGTTGTTGAAGTAGCTGGCAAAATCTTGAGATGAGAGAGAAGTTGTAGTGGCAGGTGGGGGTGGGCGGAGAAGAGTATTGAATGTGGAGAACAGACTTTTTGGGTTTGGAGAAAGAGTTGAGATAAGAGTAGAGAAGTAATGTTGTTTATATAGATATAATAATATACCAGTATTTGTTGAGTATATGTTTAATATCGGCATGTTGTGTATATATTATTTGGTCACGAATAATAGAGAACAACTTGTAATATATCCGTCATTTGTTTTCTGTGAGATATTTTTTGGCTTTATCAAACTTTGATTGAGGAGGTTCATAGGACAACCATTGTATTTCAATCTTAGGAAAATAACTTTAGATTGCTCATCAAATTGTTCAATAATAGAACAGTCCCTGCGGATGCGCTTGAACTGACTACAGAAGATATTTACCTTCCAACTTTGAAAGTAGTGACTAGAAAAATTTAAAAAGTTATTACTGTCCACTATTTTTAAAAAGATTTTAGACTAAATACAACCTTCCTCATTCCAACTTAGGATAAGGTCTAAAATGCTATTTCTTTAGATGGATGTTATCTGTGAAATTAATACCCAAGTAATTTCTATTGAGATAGCTGATAAAATCTCTCACAGATTCTACACAGCCATCCCAAACAAAAATTAAATTGTCTATGTACTGGCAATATAATATCAGGCTCACCTCAAAGGGCACAGAATAGATATACCCTTCTTCAAATAGTCCCATGTATACATTTCTAAACTGGGGGCAAACCTGGTGCCCATATCCGTGCCCTTGACTTGTAAGAAAAATGAATCCTAAAACCTAAAATAATTGTGTCTCAGGACCAAATAAATAGTTACAACAAAAAAAATCTGTTTGGTGGGCATGTAGATATCTTTCTGTAAAAAGGAATTTATGGATTATGTAAGTCACAAACTATTAGAAACACCAACCATTACTTATGAATACCATGGATGTAAATTATCTCTATTTGAACATACCAAATGATTTAGGCATTATGTCCATACGTGAGTTTTTACAGAGAGAATAATATATGTTCTATTCTCGTAATTGCATTTATAGAATCACACTAGGTTTTGTTATTAATATACTGTCACCTTCTTCCAAGAAGATTACATATTATGATATCTTTATTTGCAAAATTAATAATCACTTAGCAGTATTTAATTTGTTGTTTTCACAAGATGTCTATTTCTAGTTTTTTTTTCCTTTTTTTTCTTTTTTTATATTTATTATTGAGGTTAGAAAATGTTTACAGAGCAAATAAAAGTGCACTACATCTCATACGTGTGAATCCAAGCAATACAAAGTATAGCATAAGTACAAATATATGTCCACACGTATACAAAAAACCCTCTAAATCAGAATGCTAAATTATCCAGATGTAAACTAAGTATAAAACTTCTATTTTTTTTTTTACATTTTATTCAGATCTGTCTTGCACTATAAAGTTTCCTTTAAACAGGTTGATGCCACATTTGGACCCATCTTTAAAGTGTAAATTAGAAAATAAAGAAACATTTCAAAACTATAAATCACTATGAAACTGGAGTGCAGCAAAAAAAGGCAAAACAGGGTAAATAAAACACAATAAAATAAAATGATGCAGGAACATGACCATATAGGACCTAAGTTTGCCTTATTTATTATAAGTTAGTAGTGTTATGTTTTATTTCTCTACAATCTGCACTGTGAAATAATTGTAACATGAGGGGAGGAGAATATAGGGGCCACTTATGGATCCTGTATGTTAAGTACTATCAGGTAGATTTTAAGTAATAGGAGCAATGAGGAGGAGTAAAATATTTATAATAGATTATATAGAGAGGTAAGAAAAAGTTATATTTCCAGCCAAACCGTGGAGGAATTGACTAATAGATTGAAGACTTGTATAATTAAAAGTAAGATTTAATGAGTCACCTTTACAAATTATGCACTGAACAGAACCATGTTAGATCTACTGATCAGATAGGCCTGTCAACCAAAAAACGTCTACTGCACTAAGTTTAAGGTTCACCAATAGAAGTGTACATAACAATGAGTCCTCAGTGCAAGGTACAAATCCCAGAAACTCATGAAGATAAGGCTATGGGGCTGATTTATCAACCCCTGTATGTTGCTGTATGCACCTGTTTCTGCACGAGCCTTCAGGCTTGCTGGAAACAGGAGTTAACTTGTCCGCCACCTCTGAAGCGGCGAACAGCAATCAGCCTGATTCGATATGATCGGGTTGATTGACTCCCCCTGCTAGCGAATCTGCAGGCGGGGCATAGCACAAGCATTTCAGAAGGAATGCTTGTGCAATGATAAATGCTGACAGAGTATGCTGTCCGCATTTATCGATGTGCGGTGGACATTATCCGCTACAGCGATCATGTCCATCCACACATTGATAATTCGGCCCCTATATGTCCTCAGCTATGTCATGTACAGGTGTCTTAGTTACTGGACTATAAATAGGGTGTATAGCGTAAATAAGAAAGGCTTTTACATCTTTAATTAAAACTAGAGTCCTAAGTAGTGGCTGCAGCCCTTATTCAATAGGCATTAGACTTAAAGGGACAGTTTACTCAAAATATTTCTCCCCTTTAATTTGTTCCCAATGATTCACTTTACCTGCTGGAGTGTATTACATTGTTTACAAGTAGCTCCTTTCCCCTTATATTGGCATTTGAAATAGTTGATTTAGCATGTGGTATCCCCACCTATTCTGAAAGTTTGTGGCCGCAGGTCCCAGCTATAGATAAGCTTTGTAAACACAGCCAGCAGAAGAAATTACACTCCCAGTGGGATATAGCAGAGATAAGGTAATACAATGTTGATTTTCCATTGTTCTCTCCAAGTACTGGTGATTGTTTTATGGACAGCTATAAGATAAAGAAGCAGGTATATGTATACAATGTGATACAGTAATGAGATCGGATTATACCTACAAGCTCAACCCATTTTATTAGGTTGTGACTTCAAAACACAAAATCAGAGCTTTAACCCCTTAATGACTGAGGACGTGCAGGGTACGTCCTCAGAAAAAAGGCAGTTAATGCCTGAGAACGTACCCTGCACGTCCTCAGTCTGGAAAGCAGCTGGAAGCGATCCTGCTCGCTTCCAGCTGCTTTCCGGTTATTGCAGTGATGCCTCGATATCGAGGCATCCTGCAATAACATTTTTAAGCCATCCGGTGCAGAGAGAGCCACTCTGTGGCCCTCTCTGCACCGGAGATTGTTGGCTTACCGCGTTGGTGGGTGGGAGGCTGGTGGGAGGCGGGTGGTGGCCATCGATGGCCTTGGCGACGTGCAGGAGGGGCGGGATCGTGGGCGTGGGCGATCGGGGGCACGCACTGACGCGCGCCCATGCACGGAAGGGCGGGGGCGGGCGTGTGCACGGGGAGGGAGCGGGTGGGAACCGCTACACTACAGAATAAAGTAAAAAAAAAAAGCATAAAAAAGGGAATAAAAGTTTTTTATTTATTAATCAATTAAGGTGTTGGGGTTTGTCTGTTAGGGGGGGTGAATCTACACTACAGAATTTCTATTTTTGTTTTAAAAAAACACGTTTTTTTCTTGAAACTGGGTACTGGCAGACAGCTGCCAGTACCCAAGATGGCCCCCAATAATGCAGAGGGGGAGGGTAAGAGAGCTGTTTTGGGGGTGGATCAGGGAGGTTGGGGGCTAAGGGGGGATTCTACAAAGCAGCATATGTAAATATGCTAAAAAAAAAAAAAAGAACAAATTAAAAAAACCTTTTATTTTAGTACTGGCAGACTTTCTGCCAGTACTTAAGATGGCGGGGACAATTGTGGGGTGGGGGAGGGAAGGGAGCTGTTTGGGAGGGATCAGGGGGTCTGATGTGTCAGGTGGGAGGCTGATCTCTACACTAAAGCTAAAATTAACCCTGCAAGCTCCCTACAAACTACCTAATTAACCCCTTCACTGCTAGCCATAATATACGTGTGATGCGCAGCAGCATTTAGTGGCCTTCTAATTATCAAAAAGCAACGCCAAAGTCATATATGTCTGCTATTTCTGAACAAAGGGGATCCCAGAAAAGCATTTACAACCATTTGTGCCATAATTGCATAAGCTGTTTGTAAATAATTTCAGTGAGAAACCTAAAATTGTGAAAAATGTAACGTTTTTTTAAATTTGATCGCATATGGTGGTGAAATGGTGGCATGAAATATACCAAAATGGGCCTAGATCAATACTTGGGGTTGTCTACTACACTACACTAAAGCTAAAATTAACCATACAAGCTCCCTACATGCTCCCTAATTAACCCCTTCACTGCTGGGCATAAAACACGTGTGGTGCGCAGTGGCATTTAGCAGCCTTCTAATTACCAAAAAGCAACGCCAAAGCCATATATGTCTGCTATTTCTGAACAAAGGGGATCCCAGAGAAGAATTTACAACCATTTATGCCATAATTGCACAAGTTGTTTGTAAATAATTTCAGTGAGAAACCTAAAGTTTGTGAAAAAATTTGTGAAAAAGTGAACAATTTTTTTTATTTGATCGCATTTGGCGGTGAAATGGTGGCATGAAATATACCAAAATGGGCCTAGATCAATACTTTGGGATGTCTTCTAAAAAAAAATATATACATGTCAATGGATATTCAGGGATTCCTGAAAGATATCAGTGTCCCAATGTAACTAGCACTCATTTTGAAAAAAAGCGGTTTGGAAATAGCAAAGTGCTACTTGTATTTATGGACCTATAACTTGCAAAAAAAGCAAAGAACATGTAAACATTGGGTATTTCTAAACTCAGAACAAAATTTAGAAACTATTTAGCATGGGATTTTTTTGGTGGTTGTAGATGTGTAACAGATTTTGGGGGTCAAAGTTAGAAAAAGTGTGTGTTTTTTTCCATTTTTTCCTCATATTTTATAAAAAAAATTAGAGTAAATTATAAGATATGATAAAAATAATGGTATCTTTAGAAAGCCCATTTAATGGCGAGAAAAACGGTATATAATATGTGTGGGTACAGTAAATGAGTAAGAGGAAAATTACAGCTAAACACAAACACCGCAAAAATGTAAAAATAGCCTTGGTCCCAAACGGACAGAAAATGGAAAAGTGCTGCGGTCATTAAGGGGTTAATATACACAAAAAAACATAAAAAGCTATTTTTCATAAAAAAAAATTCTCTGCAGTTGGTAAAAAAGCAATTGTAAACACATTAAGCGAAAAACTATTTTTCAGTATACTGTCCCTTTAAAGTATCCACTGAGCCACAGGCTTAGAAAAAAAAAAAGCTAAAAAAAGACTTTAGGAGTCCCTGACTAACATAATGAGCTTTTGTATTCTTTAGGTTAAAACTACAAATCTTGTCTAAATCTAACGAGTTAGCGTGAAAACAAATTGTATCACAATGGGTGCTAATAACCAAGCTACAGTCTTGCTATAGTGTACTAAAATGTAAAGCTTTCCTACTGGAATCTAGAGATGTAACCACTAAGGGACTTCTGCGGATTAAGGTAAAGGGACACTGAACCCAAATTTTTTCTTTTGTGATTCAGAGCATGCAATTTTAAGCAACTTTCTAATTTACTTCTATTATCAATTTTTCTTTGTTCACTTGCTATCTTTATTTGAAAAAGAAGGCATCTAAGCTTCTTTTTTGGTTCAGACTCTGGATAGCACTTTTTTATTGGTGGATGAATTTATCCACCAATCAGCAAGAACAACACAGGTTGTTCACCAAAAATGGGCCGGCATCTAAACTTACATTCTTGCATTTCAAATAAAGATACCAAGAGAATGAAGAAAATTTGATAATAGGTATAAATTAGAAATTTGTTTAAAATTGCATGCTCTATCTGAATTCCGAAAGAAAAAATTTGGGTTCAGTGTCCCTTTAACTTAATCCGCAGAAGTCCCTTAGTGGTTACATCTCTAGATTTCAGTAGGAAAGCACATTAAACTATGGAAAGTAAACTCCTATCCAAATCTGTTAAGGAGCAACAGGAGTATAACATTTACATAACAAAACTACTTTAGGAAATAGCTTTCTTTGTTTATGACTAGATCGCCAACATGCTCAGTTGTTTACAATACTACTTGCAATTAGCCATCAAGTAGTTTAGAATTCATCTATATGTGTAATATTCTGTGTGCTTATTATAAGATATATACCTGTAGAGAATGTAATAATGACCAGTAAGATAGTATCATGAAACAAACTTGAAGAGTATGCTGAGCAAAAGTTGTTGAAAAAATGATAGACATGTAGGTTAGTACAAGTAAGAATCGTATTCAGTAGAGACGTGAAAGTAGCCTAAAGGATCATAAACGTTGCCCAGTCTGCATCCCTTGTTAACCATAAGGAGGAAGATATCCTCACAAATCCAAGCTGATGAGGGATGGAAAGCAGAGGGGAGAAGGGAATCAGTGCCAGAAAATCTCCCAGGAACTCTAGTATAAGTGCTCTACTTCTGAGCTCCCAAAGCAACAGCCAGGGGCAGCATTGTGTCAGGTAGTCTTATCTCTCCCAAAACTTGCAGGGCCCCTCATCCCAGTTCTCAACTTGCAGCTGGGTGACAGAGACTTCCCTCCTATTTTCAACAGTGCTCACCTCTTGTTCCAGAATCCACAATAGCAAGTTTCTAGATGTGGTCCCTTTAAGTGAGGTCTTTGGTATCTGTGTTTCATTCAACTTTGCAGCTGAATAAATTTCCTCTACTCGGTTAGATCTATGCAGTGCCAATAGTTGTCATAGTGATTACCAGGAGGCCTCCTGCCAGTCAGGTTCATGGAGAGTAATTTGGATAATGTCATCAATGAGGATGTTTAGTTTTTCCCCAAAATCGGTTATCATAGCCTCAATAGCCCAATAAAGCTCCTCCCTGTCTGCAAATGTTGATTGCAGAAATGTTTGCCATAAATAACAGCTTATGTAGTTTAAGAATGAAAGTATCTTAAGCCACTCTGTATTCTGTTAGAAGAACCATCTAAGACCTAGATAGTAGTACATGTGCATGGCTTACCCAAAGAACATTGGTTAGGCTTGCAGCAAAGTATTCGCTCCTGCACTCTGTGATTGATATATATGATATTTCTGCTTCCAGTAGTGATTATTTGACTATATTAACATTACTTATTTATATGAAATATCCTAAAATGCTAGACTAAGATCAAGAGCTTCAAAGAGATGCATCCTGCCGCTTCAGGAGTCGGCTCCACCTTCTATATCATGTGTTTTTAATATACCAATCACATACATCCAGATACGTGAGCTTGGTTCATTTTTAAGATTTACTTATTTTATATCCACAGTATGAACTTTTAATCATTCACATACTTTTATTTCTGTTCATGGTTTATACTAACTCAAAACTTATAGTACTCAGCAATCACATGTTTATTTTGCAGCAATAACATTTATATAGATATGCCACTGTGATACATATTTTTAAGTTATTAATTTCTATTTATATCATCAGTACCTTATTTAGAGTACATTTTGCTGTTTTTATTTAATTCTTTCACATTTTTTAGTGTCTCCAATTGATATTCTATGTAATTATATTCCCCTTTGATTGGCCAATATTGTGCCACAAAATAAACACTTTTTTTGAAATATTGTTATATACGGCTCAGTAACATTGTTGTTGTAACTATTAGAGTATTATGTTCTCTACATCTGTTTTCATTTACATACATTTGTAATTTTTATTGTTTCTACTGACTTGTACCTTTTGTATTAATTTCCTTTTTTTACATACATACAGGCATTGTGCTTTAGACCTTTATAAGAACATTACACGCTCATTTTTATATGCCTGATGAAACAGATTTTGTACAAACCGAGAAACGCGTAGCAACAAAGTTTACGATTTTATACCTTTGCTCACTCTGCATATTCGCACTTTGTAAGTGTGGCAATATAACCAGAAATTACTCCTGGGACACTGGTGCAACTATCCAGATCCAAAAGGAGGCTGGAGGTACAGTCAGCCGTCTACGGAGATCACAGAAGTGGCATTGCTCAGGTTCCAGCTAGCTGACCTCTGCAAGAGTCAGCCTGACTTATAATACTGTGTGTTGCATTCCTTTCGTATACTTCACACATTTGTGCACATCCGGTATTAGGCTATGTGGTGCCCCTTCTATATGCTTTTTCTGCACCTGAGTGATTCTGCAAGCAGAGTGACCGGGCGTACCTTTATTTTTCTGTCTTGTTGTAGACTTTTATTTCTGCATTTTTACTTTTAACCCACTTCAATTTAATATAATTTGTTTTACATTATAGTCTTTAGGAGGTTAGTATTTTAGCTACATTGTAGCTCCTAAAGCCTCTTACATTCACATGCTAATTTTATTTTAATTTCACTTGAGATTAGTATAGTGGCACCACCTGTTTTTATATTTTTTTCTATATAATAAGATTATGTATATCTAACTTTCTTTATGTTTACAATTAATTAAATTAATTCATAGAATTAAATTAAAGGAACAGTCCAGTCAAAATTAAACTTTCATTATTCAGAGCATGCAATTTTAAACAACTTTCCAATTTACTTTACTTTCCAATCTTTTTATATTTACACTTTTTTTTACTGCGCATGTGCAAGAATTCATCGAATATACGTATATGTATTTGTGATTGGCTAATGGCTGTCATATGATACAGGGGGAGTGGAAATAGACATAACGTTGAAATTTGTCAGAAAAAAAATCTACTACTTATTTGAAGTTCAGACTAACGGCTAGATTACATATGTCGCCCGTATGTTTACCTTGCACATCGGGTGAATCACATAAACCGCGCGGGCAGATCATATATTGCTGTAAGTCGGATAAACTGGTGAGTTTCAGAAATGTGTGAAAATACACATTTCTGGAGTCGCCAGTGATTTAGGGCAGTATATGAACTGCCGGTGCCTACATTTAAAAAAAAATCCCACGTAAAAATCTAACCCATCTAAAAAAAAATAAACCAACACGTCAAAACCCCTATAAAGTTATTAACCCCTAATCCGCCATCCCCCACAACGCAAACTACCTAATAAAGTTATTAACCCCAATCCGCCATCCCCCCACAATGCAAGTATTAATCTAATAACTAAGCCCTCTAACCTAACACCCCCTAAATGAACCCCAATTAAAATAGACTAACATAAAAAAATACTAGCTACATTAAAAATTAATTATAAAATACCAAAAATAAAAAAAATATTACTTAAAAAAAACTAACATTATCCAAAATAAAAAATCCTAACATTACATGAAAATAAAAAAACCTAAGATTACATAAAAATAAAAAAAAGTAAGATTCAATTAAAATAAAAAAGCTAAGATTACAAAAAATTCAAAAAACAAACTACATTATCCAAAATAAAAAAGTTATTCCTAATCTAATCCCCCTTAAAACAAAAAAGCCACCCCAAAATAAAAACACCCCCTAATCTAACAATAAACTACCTTAAAATGGCCTTTTGTAGGACATTGCCCTAAAGATAACAGCTCTTTTAGGGGAAAAAAAAACATACAAAGTACCCCTAATAGTATTGGCTGGTTTATAATTTTCAGCCAATAGGAATGCAAGGTACCCCAATATAAAAGGGGTTCCTTGCATTCAATCTTCAGTGTGCTGGAGATGATTGCAGGAAGATGACCGCTCCGCCTCTGTGCCGCAGGGATGAAGATGGTGCAGCGCTGGAAGAAGACCTTCACCGCCTGGAAAAAGAAGGATCGCTGGACTTCAGTAATGGTGAGTACCTATTTCGGGGTTAGTGTTAGTTTTTTTTTGTTTTGGGATGGGTTTTTTTTTAGATTTCATTATTTTTTTCCATGGGCACTAAATGAGCTGATTGCCCTTTAAAGGGCAATGCCCATACAAAACTAGATTTTTTTTAATTTTTTTTTAGTTCGGTCTTTTTTTATTTTGGGGGGTAGGGTGTTGTAAATTTAGGGGGGACTTTGTATTTTTATTCCTAAAAGAGCTGTTTTCTTTAGGGCAATGCCCTACAAAAATCCCTTTTAAGGGCTATTGGTAGTTTATTGTTAGATTAGGGTTTTTTTTTATTTTGGGGTGGCTTTTTGTTTTTAAGGGGGTATTAGATTAGGAAAAATATTTTTTGGGGGGATAATTTAGTTTTCTTTTTAGTATTTTCTGTAATGATAGCTTTTTATTTTTGTAATTTTAGCTTTTTTATTTTAATGTAATCTTATTTTTTTTTTACTGTAATGTTAATTTTTTTATTTTTGTTAATTATTAATTAATTTTTATGGTAGATAGACTTTTTTTATTTTATGTAATTGTATTTTAATTGGGGTTAGGGGGCTTAGTTATTAGATTAATACTTTGCGTTGTGGGTTGGCGGTTTAGGGGTTAATAGGTTAATAAGTTGTTTGCGTTGTGAGTGTTTGGTGGTTTAGGGGTTAATAGTGTAATTATGTACTTTGCGTTGTGGGGGGTTGGCAGATTAAGGGTTAATACTTTTATTAGGTACTTTGCTTTGTGGGGGGTTGGCCGTTTAGGTATTAATATGTTTATTAGGTAGTTTGCGTTGTGGGGGATGGTGGTTTAAAGGTTAATACATTTTATTAGTTATTGCAGTGGGGGGATGGCAGATTAGGGTGGATATTGTCCATGCTTTAGGTGTTTGTTAAGGCTTCTAGGGAGTTACGGTACTTTCATACTCAGCGCAAGGTTTGCTGCTCCTGCCTATATGTGTCGAGGTGAATATGGAGTAAAATTTCTCTATTCTCGCTATGTAAGTCCTTGCGCTGAATATGTGATGCTGACTGCTGACGCCGGTTCTATGTTATTTTATGGGAGTAAAAACAGCAGGTGACGGGTGATATATACGCGCATAACTTGTAGGCGGCACCGTATATGTGATCGCTCGATCCGACTAAAAATAGGCAATGCCAGGTTTTGCGCCCAACGCCGCATATGTAATCTCGCCCTAAGTGTTATTGTGTGGTCTCATTATCATGCATTTGTTGATTAAGCAAATTTACTGTATTTACTGGTCCTTTACCAGCCTCTTTTCCATAGCCATCCATAGAACTTTTCAAGAGGGGTAAAAAAAAATTGGTCTGAACATACTAATATCAGTGGTAACATTTGCAGTTGAAGAAAGTTGCTTGTACACAAACTGCACATCATGTTAAAAATAGTGACATATGGGCATGAAAAGAGTCACTCAACTGGGTGCTTATGATAAGCTATAAGGAGCATTATTCCAGGGGGGGGGCATATGCCCCTCCTCCAGACACCCATTATATTTTTCTACTTTATTAAAGGGACATTAAACCCAATTTTTTTTCTTTCATGATTTAGAAAGAGCATGCAATATTAAACAACTTTCTAATCTACTTCTATTATCTAATCTGTTTCATTCTCTTGATATACTTTGCTGAAAAGCATATCTAGATAGGCTCAGTAGCTGCTGATTGGTTGCTGCACATAAATCCCTTGTGTGCTTGGCTCTCCTATGTGCATTGCTATTACTTCAACAAAGGATATCTAAAGAATGAAGCAAATGAGATAATAGAAATAAATTGGAATGTTGTTTAAAATTGTATTCTCTTTCTAACTCATGAAAGAATGTTTTTGGGTTTAGTTTCCCTTTAAGTCTTAAAGGGACAGTCAACCCAAATTTTCAAATATGTTATTTCATAGATTTCAAAGACTACGATGACTGGCAGCACACTGGTACGTCGGAAATATCAGACGTGTCGGAACTTGAGAAAGTATTTTTAGTTCCTTCCCCCTAGTGTTAGCAGCGCAATGCGCATGCGCTAAAAAAGTGTGGATTCACGAGAAGTAGCCGACATAGAGCTGGAGACTGAACAACCTTAGGATCTTGATGACGAAATAGGGGAGGGGGCAGGCGGGCATTTTAAACTGCAAAGAAGAAACAAGTAAGTAGCAATGCTCAGAAACGATTTAGGGTAATGAATTAGGCTACAGTGCAAACTAAATATCATTAGCAACGTTATAGAAATAACATATTTGAAAATTTGGGTTGACTGTCCCTTTAAATCTGAATCTTTCCACTCTAAAATATAAAAGTATTATTTATCCAGAAATCCAGAACAAGTATTGATAATGCCTAGAAGGACTGGAGGATTTGCCAGTAAACAATGGTTTACTTTTTTTAAAGGGGCTCATCTTAAAGAAAGTATGAAGAAGTACAGAAGAAAGGGTTAAATGTTATAAGGGTTCACATTCTACATATTGTGATTGTGAATCATTTCCAGTACCATTACAGTGTCATCAGTTTTTATACAAATCGATTGCTTTATGCTACACTTTGTGTTTTGAGTAAGCCTAAGTAAATTAAATAATACAGTGACTACCAACTCCAGCAAATTATACCTTATATATAGATATTTTTTTCCAACTAAAAGACAGCATTTTAAAGTATATTACTTTTTCAGAAAAATAACCAACTTTTTTCAGGCATGTCCCTCTAGAGCAGTAACACTATACTGGATGCTGTATGAACTAATAAATATTAATAAAGTAATATCAGTTGTTCTCAACATCCATACATTTCAAATTAAATGTAAACACATTCACATAGCATATTTATGCAGCAAAATATCTTTTCAACGAGTACAATGTCCCATAAGACTAGGATTTGAGGATATCACTACTTTAGGTTCGATGAGTAATCAGCAACTGTCACCTTGTTTGACTTTGGGGATATCCCCAAATCCTATTCTTATAGTATACTGGAATGATCAGCGAACAAGATTAACTAATATGCAAATGAGATGCAAATATTCCCTTCTTCCCCCCCCCCCCCCCCATCCACTAATGAGCACTGAGTTAGATTTTGAAAGCTTTCTACATTTCAACTAGATGGACTTGACAATAATTTATACAAGTGATGATATAAAATATTTAAGTAAAATAGATCTCATAAACTAGAGGGAATCATTACCCTTAATGCAAGTAAAACAATATGTAAAACGCTAAATGAAATATATTTAAATCAATATATTCCCACCAATAACTCATATTTTCCTTTTAAATATTGATTTAACAAACTCAGACAAATACAGACAATTAAATATATTAAAAATGTCCAATGTTTATCCCAGAACACTACATACAGGCTAGATTTCTGGTATCCTCTTGTGAAAACATCTAAGAGGCCAAACACAAGGATATGCATAAAATCTGATCTGTTTCTAGGCCTTGAAGGTGAATCGTGTTAAAAACACTGGGCACATCATACCTGGGTCTAGGGGAGCAAAACTTTTTTTTGGGGGGAGTGATGACTTTTCTTGGCATGATGCCTTTCCACTCCTATGTTCTACTTTTTTTTTTTTAAATGGACAATAAAGTCAAAATTAAATTTTCATGATTTAGAAAAAAACATGCAACTTTCCAATTTACTTTAGTTTTCAAATTTGCTTCATTCTCTTGGTATCTTTATTGAAGGAGCAGCAATGCGCTACTGGGAGCTAGCTGAATACATCTGGTGATCAAATGACGAGGCATATCTGTGCAGCCATCAAATAACAGATAGCTCCAAGTAGTGCATTGCTGCTCCTGTGTCTACCTAGATGTGTCCTTCAACAAAAGATACCAAAAGAGCAAAACAGTTTGCTTATAGAAGTAAATTAGAAAGCTGTTTTGAAGTGCATGGTCTATGTGAAACTGATTATATCAGTAATATCATATACTGATATCATAATCCTTCTATTTGATCACTGAGTTAAAATATGCATCCATCATGCATGATTAATTGACATGGGTTAATGTTGTAAGGGAATGCCCTGATAAATGATTTAATACAAGTCAAAGGTCTAAAGGGTTGTAGTTATTGGCTTACATTCATTAGGATTTGTGATGTCAAAAGGATTTGAGATTATATGCATTTCCCAAGCTCGCAAATATATTAAAGGGACACTGAACCCAAATTTTTTCTTTCGTGATTCAGATAGAGCATGCAATTTTAAGCAACTTTCTAATTTATTCCTATTATCAATTTTTCTTCGTTCTCTTGCTTTCTTTATTTGAAAAAGAAGGCATCTAAGCTATTTTTTGGTTCAGAACCATGGAAAGCACTTGTTTATTGGTGGGTGAATTTATCCACCAATCAGCAAGAACAACACAGTGTGTTCACCAAAAATGGGCAGGCATCTAAACTTACATTCTTGCATTTCAAATAAAGATACCAAGAGAATGAAGAACATTTTTTGGAGTAAATTAGAAAGTTGCTTAAAATTGCAGGCTCTATCTGAATCACGAAAGAAAAAATGTGGGTTCAGTGTCCCTTTAATATACTTTTTACCTCTGTGATTACCTTGTATATAAGCCTCTGCAGACTGCCCCCTTATTTCAGTTATTTTGACAGACTTGCATTTTAGCCAATCTGTGCTAAATCCCTCCACGGTAGGGAGCACACTGTTATATATATGGCACACATGAACTAGCACTGTCTAGCTGTACAAAATACTGTCAGAAAGGCATTGAGATAAGAGGCAGCCTTCAAGGGCTTCTGTCAACAAATAATACCAAAAGAACAAAGCAAATTTGATGATAAAAGTAAATTGGAAACTTGTTTAATATTGCATGCCCTATCTGAATCATAAATTGAAAGAGAGAAGCGCTCAACCTGGGAAAGAACAAAAGCATAATAACTTGTGCTATGGCTTATTACCACCCAAGAAGCAGCCTCTTTTTGCTCTACACGTGCCTTTCACAGAGAAGAACTTTCCTGTAGCATATCAGTCTGATCCTGACTTAACAGTACAGTCCAGCCCCGAAATACCAGGCAATCCCTCTCTGAACAAGGGAAACGACCATATCCCTCTAGGCACACTGAGCAATGGGTCAGCATCTATCTGAATCATGAAAGTTTAATTTTGACTAGACCGTCCCTTTAAAAAATAGGTGAAGAGTACAATGTTCTGCACAATGCAAAATGCTTCCTGTTGAAACGTATAGGTTTTCTTGAACATATTATTTTTAAACATTCTGAATTTAACCAGACTGTATCTAAAAGCTGTTAAAATATCTCTGCTTCAAGGAAATACAAATTAAATTACAATACTTTTTTTTGTGATGCAACTCACATTTGCTCCAAACTGTGGAATCTTTATGGCTGAAAATTTGACAGTGTACATGTATGTGGTAGCTATCCAGGGTCCTGAACACTGATGCACCTTATATGTAGCTGTAATAATATCATATATTTCAGTCACTGCTTTGGTGCATGTTTATTTAATTTAGACTTTTTGCTTGTTCCTTGTTGGGGTCACTTTTTTTTATTTTACAATTGTAACTTCTCTTGACATTCTGTTTACCATAATACATTTTGAGAACAGCGTGTAGCCTTATTAATATTTAAATAGACATACTGGAAGAAAAGCAATCAGGTTCCACACTTATGAACATTCATGTGGCAATTAAGGGAGTTTAGCTTCTATCTTTTAATTAAACCAACAGTTCCTGTAAGATATGGACATGACACATATGTTTGCTTAATATAAATGTGGGTATTTATGCTGTATACTAGTTTTTCTTTTTGTTCTGTGCTCATTAAACATATTTGCCTTTTATTTTCAGACATGTAAGGGCTTGTTTATGCTCTCCAATAGAGATATGGGATTATCAGTTATTATGAATAAATAACCCAGTTTGTCTAAAGCAATTTCTAGGAGTATTAAGTTAGACTTTACTTTTATTTAACCCATTTCCACACAAAAAACTTTTTAACATGTTTAACTGTTGTTCTTTTTTATATATATATATATATATATATATATATATATATATATATATATATATATATATATATATATATATATAATTCAATGTCCCTTAAATTGACATTAAAGTCATACTTTTTTTGTTGTGTCTAAAAGAGGGCATTTTACAATATATTCAAATTAATGTTTCTAAACTGAGATACTTTGTATGTATTTATTTATTTATTTATTTATTTATGTATGTATGTCTTTAAGACCTGTTGCTGTTCATTAAGAGAGATCAGAAAGTTTTGGTGATCAACTAGCAAGCTTCTAGCCCACTGGCAAGTATTGAGCAAGCATGCAATTTTTTTTGTTAGTTTCCAAATCAAAATAAACTGTTCAAATAGTCATTTTCATATGCATGATTTACATTTTAGAGTATACTATCCCTTTAAGCAAAGGGATTTGTTGATAGAATATGAAATTGATGAATGTGTTTAGTCTGTGTAATTGTCTACAACTGTTGTATTTTACACATATCGGGACATGGAAAAGGTTGATTTAGAACACATGTGAAACTATTAAGCACTGGAAAATATCACCTTACATCACTATCCAGGGAAAAAAAATGTTTTATAGTCAACCAATGCCAAGTTGTTAGTCTGCTTCATGTTATCCTTAGAGAGCAATATCATTTCCTACTCATCTGGGTTTTGTTTTTTTTAAACCTGTCATTGGTTAGTGAAAATTTCTTCCAAGGGTAAAAAAAGGTTTTTAGAAAGTGATGCAGATTTCTGTATATATCATGGTGGAACAGCCTATGTCACATGAAAGTGGAATATTCTGCTCCCATTTGTCAGTCATATATTGATTAGAAAAATAGAATGATCTGATTATGTTTATAAATTAAATTTGTATGTGATGATGAATGATGCATATTCTTTGGATATGCTCATTTCTCAATAGGTTTGTTTAGTTAGAGTATTAAAGAACAAAGCTTCTTAAATAAAAGCAAACATAAAACATGTTTAAATATAGAAGATAACATAATTTGTGTACATCCTCACTCAGTCTTGGTTCGGGGGTTATATATAAAATACCATATTAACCAAATTAAAGGGGCAGTAAACATTTTCAGACTGTAATCTGAACTGTTTCATTATGCAAAGTAAAATAACTTTGAAGTATATTTTTATTATTTATTTAGCCTCATTTCCTGTAATCTCAGTCTTGAAGTCTTCACAAACCTAACCTTGCCACGTATATTATATTTCCTACTGGCGTCCAACTATGGACATTTTGTTAACAGAATGACAGTGGCAGGCCCTGGCATTTACAAATTTCATTCAGAGTCAGATTGACTCCTCTAAAGGAGTTTAATTATTGAAAAACAATTACAACAAACAAGGTGTTAATCTGTTCTAATTGCATTTAGAGTCTGTTAAAATAGAAATCTAATGGAAGACTTTTAAAAAAATGCTGCAATTACAATAAGTTTGCTGAACCTAAGTGCAAAATGGACTTAGATTTTCAGTGTAAACATACATTTAAATATAAACGCTGAGTGACAGAAGTTACATTTTTTGTGGCATATGCACTGTATGTTTTTCAGTTCCAAGATATGTATAAGTGGTCTTCAAATTAGTTTGTTTTCCTTTAACTAAAAGTATTTTAAAGCAATTAAAATAACTCTTAACAAACTAAGCATTGTATTACAGTTGGGGGATATGGCCTTTTCAGGGCACTGAGTTATTACAGGTCACTGCTGTTGTCTTGCAATAAAATAACATATCTAACAAGTCTAAACATTTGAAAACAAATTAACATCTTGTTTCCTGCAGTTGATTTTCAATAGTCCAACTCCACCCTCTAATTACCTTATTTGGAGGAGCCAATTTGGGAGTGAAAAGGTTAGCCACAGTCACATTTTTAGTATAAAGTGCATTGTTTGCCAGTTGTTATCGGCTAAAGCCTATTAGGGGAAGATAAGAAGTAGGGTTAATCTTGAGAAGACATCAGTGTGCATTTTCAGCTCTGATAATAAGTAAATCCACAAGTTTCAGAGATAAAATTACATGAAAATAGGGCAAAATAAATAAACGTATAAGGCAAAGCTCTTTTTTAAGTATAGCTAAATATTTTAAAATCTCAAGGTGTTTACTGTCCCTTTAAATGTAAGTATAACCTATAGATTTGCAATTATTTTTGACATGTTCTTTTAAAAGTATGGGTAGGAATTAAAATGTATATATATCATTTAAATACAGGTAGCCCTCAGTTTATGCCGGGGTTAGGTTCCAGAAGGAATGGTTGTAAATGGTTGTAAATCGAAACCGTTATAAATTGAAACCCAGTTTATAATGTAAGTCAATGGGAAGTGAGGGAGTTAGGTTTCAGGCCCCTGTCAAAATTGTCATAAGTAACACCTAATACATTATTTTTAAAGCTTTGAAATGAAGACTTTAAATGCTAAACAACATTATAAACCTAATAAAATAATCACACAACACAGAATATATAATTAAACTAAGTTCAATGAACAAAAACATTTGCTAAACAGCATTATAAACCTAAAAAAATAATCACACAACACAGACTTTACTTGCATTTTTCTGCAAACAGTTCTTTCTATGCATTCCAATCTGGACTGATTTATAGACAGGAAGATCTTGTTCCTTTGCAAGCTGCTCGATAGCTCAGGTCTGGTTAAACTGAATAATTTCAGCTTGCTTGGCTTGCATATCTTTGCTGCAACAAAAGCAGACAGCTCCATCTACTAACTATTTTAATCAGTGCACTGCTTCTCAATGCTTTTCAATAGCACTGAAAAAAAAAAGGTTGTTATACTGAAACGGTGCAAAATTGAACCGTTGTAAACCGAGGGCCACCTGTACTGGTATTGAGACAGACTTTTTTTTTCTTCCGGAAAAACACTTCTTAAAGCACATTTTTCTTCTTTTTATTGTATTTCCACGCTTTCGTTTGAAAAGGTGAAAAAAACACAAATATTTTCAGCCCATTCAGCACCTATTAATTATCCTCAAGGCATGTTCTGCTTTTCAATTAAATATTTATTTTTTCATGATCATGAATCAATTCCACACATGTATCAAAATGTGATGTAATTATTGGTCATGCACCCCCCCCCCCTGTGTAATATAATTACATTATTATTATTATTATTCATAGCTGTACTGTAGTATAAAGTAATAGCAAAATTGAAATAATAAAATATCTAAATCCCAGCTGCAAGAGTACTATATTTCAGATGGATGAATAATACCTTTAGTGTAAGACTGTTTTACCTATGAGGTGAGACTTGATCAGGATACATAACTGTTCTGTAAGTGCACTAGGGATAAAACAATGAAGCCCTCTGACAAACATAGCTGGCGAGATATACTGAGATAAACTGCACCTTCTTTACATATAACTGTGGTGACAATATACTGTATGTACAAGCCAAGTAACTTGAGTTGAAACAAAATTGCAACTGAATATTCTGACTAAATCATTTAGAACTGAATTCATATAATACATTTAAATGCCAAGTCAGCACTTGCACACCGCTTTCTATTTTGTTTTGTTTTTCAAGAGGACACTATGCCTTTTTTTTATTCTATAATTATTTCTATGCAAATGTTATGAACTAATTTCAAGTATTGTCTGTTCTTATAAATGTGTCAGACAGACTAAAAGAGAGTGTAAAGATGTGTTGATAACGTGTTCTGTCAAATACATGCTGCATCCAGAATACGCTATGAGTACCCTCTAGTGGTAGATACTAAAATAATTGGACTGTGTAATCAATGAAGCAGCAACATATTTTAAATTTTACATTTACCATTACAAGACTAGAGATACAATCTCACACATAGACACATTCATCCACAGATCACCTTTTCCTTCTCTCTCTTTTTTTTTTTTTTTTTATAATCTAACTAAGAAGGCCCATACATCCTAGCAATATAGAAACACATGTATGTGTGTGTATATGTGTGTATGTATGTATATATGTGTGTGTGTGTGTGTGTATGTATGTATGTAGGTATGTATGTATGTATATGTGTGTGTGTGTGTGTGTGTGTGTGTGTGTGTGTGTATGTGTGTGTAGGTATGTATGTGTGTGTGTATGTATGTATGTATCTATGTATGTATGTATGTATATGTGTGTGTGTGTGTATGTATGTAGGTAGGTATGTATGTATGTGTGTGTGTAGGTAGGTGTGTGTTTGTGTATGTATGTATGTATGTATGTATGTATGTATATGTGTGTGTGTGTGTATGTATGTATGTATATGTGTGTGTGTAGGTATGTATGTGTGCGTGTAGGTATGTATGTGTGTGTGTAGGTAGGTGTGTGTTTGTGTATGTATGTATGTATGTATGTATGTATGTATGTATGTGTGTGTGTGTGTGTGCGCGCATATATATATATATATATATATATATATATATATATATATATATATATATATATATATATATAAAAAAAACTTTAAATGCAATGCTAGACATAGTTGCCAACATTTTAAAAACATGTCAGGTCAGCAGAGTCAGGTCCATTTATGGTTTGCATAGCTCTGCCTACCCCAATCCACCAAAAACAAGCCCAACAAATACTAGTTGCATAAGTTAGCCATACTGATTGCTTAATTTAGGAAAGTTAAACTTTCATGATTCAGATAGAGCATGTCATTTTAATATTAAATTCTATTATCAAATTTACTTTGTTCTCTGGGTAACTTTGTTAAAAAGATTGATGACTACACTCATTTGTCTTTTGTCATTGGCTCACCAGATGTGTTCAGCTCCCATGAGCTTTAATTATGTGTTTAATCCATTTGCAGAGGTTATATGCATGGTTATGTGCAAGCAATAGTGCAATGAGCATTTTATTTTTGCACTGCAAATTAGTGGTTGTTAAAGGGAGATCCTAGTGCAAAGATTGCATGCTCTAACTCTTTAGAGCATGCATTTTTTCACTGTAAGCACTGTAAATTTTGGTTTAATCCTTGCAGTTTGGTTAAGCGCATAGTTAAAATCCTGCTAAGAGCCGCAAGACATACATCTTCAAATTTAAACGGTGAAGCAGAGTGTAACTGTTTGCAAAACATAAATACTTGTTCCATACTGAACTTCACTAGTAGTTAGTATGAGCACATATCTATTGATATCAGCAAGGACTATATTCTTATTAAAGGAAATTAAATGGGTTAGTCCAAGATCACTTTATTTACCTGACCAAATTCTTTCCCCTACCCCTTCCTGTCTTGTCTTTAGACAGCTAGGTTCAGCACTCTCTCCTCCCTTCCCTGACAAGGTATTTCACCTGAAGGCAGTCAGGCAGTAATAAAGGGACAGTCCATTCCAGACTTGTTATTGTTTAAAAAGATAAATAATCCCTTTATATTTCAACCAGTTATAAACTTAACAACTTTTTTTTTTCATTGAATACAACCACTTTTCCAATTCATCTCGGAAGACAAGTCCTTTGGAAGTTTATGAAAATCCTAAAACCGATCTTTCTACTGGTTATGATTGAGAAGAATTTCTCTAATAATCTTCTCTCTTCCCCAAGAATGAAAATCAAACTCATAAAGATAGAAATCTTTTAAGTTCTAGAACTCAGCTTGTTGTCTTTCCATAAAAATGTAGGCAGATTATCAGCCTCCTTTCCTCCTACATTCAGGTAATCTTCCAAGATATTCTTACAGTCGCCTACTGGTGCTCAAACTTTTAAGCAATGCTATTTTTATTATATTGCTGGTGTCTCTCCTGTTTTGTAGGCAAATTAAATTAGCATTTATCTAACTTATATGAGTCTCTGATCTTGTAATAAAACTGAGATTATCCTAGCTTTGTGTTGAAATAATCATGGTTTTATTAACCCCTTAGTGACCACAGCACTTTTCAATTTTCTTACCGTTTGGGACCAGGGCTATTTTTACAATTCTACAGTGTTTGTGTTTAGCTGTACTTTTCCTCTTACTCATTTACTGCACCCTTATATACCATTTTTCTGGCCATTAAATAGACTTTCTAAAGATACCATTATTTTCATCATATCCTATAATTAACTGTAAAAAATTATAAAAATGATTTATGTAAGAACTTACCTGATAAATTCATTTGTTTTTTTATATTGGCAAGAGTCCATGACCTAGTGACGTATGGATATACAATCCTACCAGGATGGGCAAAGTTTCCCAAACCTCAAAATGCCTATAAATACACCCCTCACCACACCCACAATTCAGTTTAACGAATAGCCAAGTAGTGGAGTGATAGAAAAAGGAATAGAAAGCATCAAAAAGGAACTGGAAATATAATTGTGCTTTATACAAAAAATCATAACCACCCTAAAAAGGGTGGGTCTCATGGACTCTTGCCAATATGAAAGAAATTAATTTATCAGGTAAGTTCTTACATAAATTAGGTTTTCTTTCATGTAATTGGCAAGAGTCCATGAGCTAGTGACGTATGGGATAGCAATACCCAAGATGTGGAATTCCACAGAAGAGTCAGTAGAGAGGGAGGGATAAAAATAAAAACAGCCACTGAAAAAATTAAATCCACACCCAAAAGAATAAGTTTTTCTCATAAATGCATAGAAAAAACTTATAACATAAGCAGAGAAATCAAACTGAAACAGCTGCCTAAAGAACTTTTCTATCAAAAACTGCTTCCGAAGAGGCAAGTACATCAAAACAGTAAAATGTAGTAAATTTATGCAAAGAAGACCAAGTTGTTGCTTTGCAAATCTGATCAACTGAAGCTTCATTCTTAAAAGCCCACAAAGTGGAGACTGATCTAGTAGAATGAGCTGTGATTCTCTGAGGCAAGGCCTGACCCGACTCCAAATAAGCCTGATGAATCAAAAGCTTTAACCAAGATGCCTTTCCTAGAACCAGAAAAGACAACAAATCGACTAGAAGTCTTCCTGAAATCTTTAGTAGCTTCAACATAATATTTCACCAACATTCAAAGAATGTAAGGACCTCTCCAAAGAATTCATAGGATTAGGACACAAAGAGAGGACAACAATTTCCCTATGAATGTTAGAATTCACAACCTTAGGAATGAATTTAAATGAAGTCCGCAAAACTGCCTTATCCTGATGAAAAATCAGAAAAAGAGACTTACAAAAATATTGATTAGTAATCTCACCTCTTTAGATTTCCAAACCCCTTATGCTGTCAGAGATCCCCAGACAGCTCCCCAACCTGAAAGACTTGCATCTGTTGTGATTACAATCCAGGTTGGATGAACAAAGGAGGCGCCTTGAACTATACAATGGTGATCTAACCACTAAGACAGAGAGAGTCGAACATTGGGATTTAAGGATATTAATTATGATATCGTTATATAATCCCTGCACCATTGAATCAGCATGCAAAGCTGGAGAGGTCTCATATAAAGACGAGCAAAGGAGATCACGTCCGATGCTGCAGTCATGAGACCCAAAACTTCCAAGCACATAGCTACTGAAGGGAAAAATTGAGACTGAAGGTTCCGACAAGCTGAAACCAATTTAATTTGTCTCTTGTCTGTTAGAGACAGAGTCATAGACACTGAATCTATCTGGAAACCTAAAAAGGTGACCCTTGTCTGAGGAATCAAGAAATTTTTTGGTAAATTGATCCTCTAACCATGTCTTTGAAGAAACAACACTAATTGATTTGTGTGAGATTCAAACTTTTCAGATCCAGAACTGGCCTGAATGAATTCTTTCTTTGGGACAATGAATAGATTTGAATAAAACCCCAAACCCTGTTCCTGAACGGAACTGGTATGATTACCCCTGAAAGCTCTAGATCTGAAACACACTTCAGAAAAACCTAAACAAAACTCTGAATCCATTGATTTTGGACAAAATCTGCCCAAATGTTTTGGAAAAAAATGTAATCTGCCCCCACCAGCTAAGCTGGAATGAAGCCTGCACATTCATGCAGACTTGGGGACTGGCTTTGGATTTTTAAATGGCTTGGACCAAATAAATTGTTACTTTGGAAAGAAAGAGATAGTAATCTAGACTTAGATACCATGTCATTATTCCAATATCTGAGCCACAAAGTCCTAACATCAATTTTGATGATATCAAAAAATGACATCACAGATAAAATGATTAGCATGTTGAAGCAAGCGAGCAATGCTAGACAATCAGGATCTGTTTCCTTTTGCGCTAAGCTTTCCAACCAAAAAGTTGATGCAGCTGCAACATCAGCCATAGAAATGGCAGGCCTGAGAAGATAGCCATAATATAAATAAGCTTTCCTTAGATAAGATTCAAGTTTCCTATCAAAAGGATTCTTTAAGGAAGTACTATCTTCCATAGGGATAGTAGTACGTTAGGTAAGAGAAGAAATAGCCCCATCAACTTTGGGGATTTTTTCCCAAAACTCCAATCTAACTGTTGGCAAAGGCTACAATTTTTTAAAACCTAGAAGAAGGAAAAAGAAGTACCAGGCCTTTGCTGTTCCTTTGAAATCATATCAGAAATAACATCAGGGACTGGAAAAACATCTGGAGTAACCACAGAAGGTTTATAAACAGAATTGAAATGTTTACTATTTTAAGTATCTAGAGGACTAGTTTCCTCAATATCCAAAGTAATCAACACCTTTTTAACAAGGAACGAATATACTCCATCTTAAAGAGAAAAATAGAATTGTCAGTGTCAATATCTGAGGTAAGATCTTCTGAATCAGATAGATCCTCATAAGAGGAGGATAATACAGTATGTTGTCGGTCATTTTATATTTCGTTTATTAGAAGGTGAAATAGCAGACAAAGCCTTCTAAATTGCAATAAAATCTTTTATATTCACAGGGATATAATGTACATTAGATGTTGAAGGAACAACAGGCATTGTACTGATGGATACACTCTCTGCATGTAAAAGCTTATCATGACAACTGTTACATACCACAGTTGGAGATATAATCGCCACTAACTTACAACAGATACACTTATCTTTGGTTGAACTGTTATCAGGCAGCAGGGTTCCAACAGTAGTTTCTGAAACTGGATCAGATTGAGACATCTTGCAAATGTAAGAGAAAAAACAACAACAACATATAAAGCAAAATTATCAATTTCCTTATATGGCAGTTTCAGGAATGGGAAAAAAATGCAAACAGCATAGCCCTCTGAGCATAGAAAAAAAGCAAGAGGCATATATGAAGTGGTGTTAAAATAATTAAATTATTTGGCACCAAGTATGACACACAACGGAAAATTAATTTTTTTGGCGCTAACAACATCCGGAAATGACGCAACTCGCGTCATGGCAGACACAACCTTATGCAAGGAAACCTGGCATCAACTAAGACGCCAGAAATTACGAATTTGCAACACCGAACGTACCTTTGCACCAAAAAATTCTCACGCCAAGAATGACGCAATAAATATCAGCATTTTGCGACTTTGAGAGCCTAATTTTGCCCGCAAAAATTAAATGAAAAGTAGTCAATTTAAAGAAATAGACTATACCCCAGGTAAGAAAACATAACTTTCTAAAAATATTTTTCCCAATTTTGAAACTGATAGTCTGCAAAAGGAAATATACATAAACCTGACTCATTACAAATATAAGTACAATACATATATTTAGAACTTTATAATAAAACATAAAGTGCTAAACCATAGCTGAGAGTGTCTTAAGTAATGAAAACATACTTACCGAAAGACACCCATCCACATATAGCAGATAGCTAAACCAGTACTGAAATAGTAACAGTAGAGGTAATGGAATATGAGAGTATATCGTCGATCTGAAAAGGGAGGTAGAAGATGAATCTCTACGACCGATAACAGAGAACCTTTGAAAAGATTTCCCGCAAAATAAAAATAGGCAATACTCTCTTCACATCCCTCTTACATTCACTGTACTCCGAGAGGAATAGTGCTTCAAAATGCTGAGAAGCGCATATCACAGAAGAAAATCAAGCACAAACTTTCTTCACCATCTCCATAGGGAGGCAAAGTTTGTAAAACTGAATTGTGGGTGTGGTGAGGAGTGTATTTATAGGCATTTTGAGGTTTGGGAAACTTTGCCCCTCCTGGTAGGATTGTATATCCCATAAGTCACTAGCTCATGGACTCTTGCCAATTACATGAAAGAAATACCCATACTAAATATTTTCTAAATTTTGTCCTGAGTTTAGAAATACCCAATGTTTGCATGTTCTTTGCTTTTTATGCAAGTTATAGGACAATAAGTACAAGTAGCACTTTGCTATTTCCAAACCATTTTTGTTCAAAATTAGCGCTAGTTACATTGTAACACTGATATCTGTCAGGAATCCCTGAATAACCCTTCACATGTGTAGATAGATAGATAGATAGATATTTTTAGTCGACAACCCAAAGTATTGATTTATGCCAGTTTTGGTATATTTCATGCCACCATTTCACCACCAAATGCGATCAAATAAAAAAAAATCGTTAACTTTTTTTGACAAACCTTTTCACAAACTTCTCACTGAAATTATTTACAAACAGCTTGTGCAATCATGGCACAAATGGTTGTAAATGCTTCTCTGGGATCCCCTTTGTTCAGAAATAATAGCTTTGGCATTGCTTTTTGGTAATTAGAAGGCCGCTGTGCACCACATTTGTATTATGCCCTGCAGTGAAGGGGTTAATTAGGTAGCTTGTAGGGTTAATTTTAGCTTTAGTGTAGTGTAGTAGAAAACCCAAAGTATTTTAGGTTTCTCACTGAAATTATTTACAAATAGTTTGTGCAATCATGGCGGAAATTGTTGCAAATGCTTCTCTGGGATCCCCTTTGCTCAGAAATAGCAGACATATATGGCTTTGGCATTGCTTTTTGCTAATTAGAAGGCCGCTAAATACCGCTGAGCAACACACTTGCATTATGCCCAGCAGTGAAGGGGTTAATTAGGTAGCTTGTAGGGTTAATTTTAGCTTTAGTGAAGAGACCAGCCTCTCACCTAACACATCCCACCCCCTGATCCCTCCCTGACCCCTCTCAAACAGCTCCCTTCCCTCCCACACCCCACAATTGTCACCACAATCTTAAGTACTGGCAGAAAGTCTGCCAGTACTAAAATAAAAGTTTTGGGGTTTTTTTAAAGTTTTTTTTATATATATATATATATATATATATATATTCTGCAGTGTAGGATCCCCCCTAAGCCCCCAGCCTTCCCCCGCCAAACAGCTCCCTAACCCTCCGCCCTCTACCTATTTGTTGCCATCTCGGGAAGTGGCTGTTGTCTGACAGTACCCAGTTTGCTACAAAATGTTCTTTTTATATAGAAAAAAAATAAAGCCTCCATTTTTCTGTAGTGTAGCTGTCCTCTTCAATACATTCCCCACCTCCCGCTCCCAGATCCCTTTCCCCAAAACTTATTTTCCCTCACCCTCCTTCCCTCACTCTCCTTCCCTCACCCTCCATCACAGTGGCCCTCTCTGCATCGGTTGCCTAAAAAAGGGTATTGCACAATGCCTCAACATCGAGGTATTGGTAAAATACCTTGAAAGCATCTGGAAGCGATTATGATCGCTTCCAGTGCTTGAAACCCCAGAGGACGTGCCAGGCACGTCCTTGGTCATTAACTGACACCCTTTGTATATACAGCGAGGCTATATGTTATATAGAATAAAACAAAGATGTTTATTTTACTCAAACACATACCTATAAATAGTAAACCCAGAGAAACTGATAAGTTTACAGTGGTCTCTTATTTTTTTCTAGAGCTGTGTCTATCTATTTATCTATCTCTCTCTATAAATATACTGTATATATATATATACTGTATATATATATATATATATATATATATATATATATATATATATATATATATATATATATATATATATATATATATATATATATACAGTGGGGCAAAAAAGTATTTAGTCAGCCACCAATTGTGCAAGTTCTCCCACTTAAGAAGATGAGAGAGGCCTGTAATTTTCATCATAGGTATACCTCAACTATGAGAGACAAAATGTGGAAATAAATCCAGACAATCACACTGTCTGATTTGGAAATAATTTATTATTATGGTGGAAAATAAGTATTTGGTCAATATTAAAAGTTCATCTCAAAACTTTGTTATATATCCTTTGTTGGCAATGACAGAGGTCAAACGTTTTCTGTAAGTCTTCACAAGGTTGTCACACACTGTTGCTGGTATGTTGGCCCATTCCTGCATATTGCAGATCTCCTCTAGAGCAGTGATGTTTTGGGGCTGTCGCTGGGCAACACAAACTTTCAACTCCCTCCAAAGGTTTTCTATGGGGCTGAGATCTGGAGACTGGCTAGGCCACTCCAGGACCTTGAAATGCTTCTTATGAAGCCACTCCTTCATTGCCCGGGTGGTGTGTTTGGGATCTTTGTCATGCTGAAAGACCCAGCCACGTTTCATCTTCAATGCCCTTGCTGATGGAAGGAGGTTTCACTCAAAATCTCACGATACATGGCCCCATTCATTCTTTCATGTACATGGATCAGTCGTCCTGTTCCCTTTGCAGAGAAACAGCCCCAAAGCATGATGTTGCCCCCCCCTATGCTTCACAGTAGGTATGGTGTTCTTTGGTTGCAACTCAGCATTCTCTCTCCTCCAAACACGACGAGTTGGGTTTCTACCAAACATTTCTACTTTGGTTTCATCTGACCATATGTCATTCTCCCAATCCGCTTCTGGATCATCCAAATGCTCTCTAGCATACTTCAGACGGGCCCGGACATGTACTGGCTTAAGCAGGGGGACACGTCTGGCACTGCAGGATCTGTGTCCCTGGCGGCGTAGTGTGTTACTGATGGTAGCCTTTCTTACGTTGGTCCCAGCTCTCTGCAAGTCATTCACTAGGTCCCCCCGTGTGGTTCTGGGATGTTTGCTCACCGTTCTTGAGATCATTTTGACCCCACGGGGTGAGATCTTGCGTGGAGCCCCAGATTGAGGGAGATTATCAGTGGTCTTGTATGTCTTCCATTTTCTAATTATTCCTCCCACAGTTGATTTCTTCACACCAAGCTGCTTGCCTATTGCAGATTCAGTCTTCCCAGCCTTGTGCAGGTCTACAATTTTGTTTCTGGTGTCCTTCGACAGCTCTTTGGTCTTCACCATAGTGGAGTTTGGAGTGTGACTGTTTGAGGTTGTGGACAGGTGTCTTTTATACTGGTAACAAGTTCAAACAGGTGCCCTTAATACAGGTAATGAGTGGAGGACAGAGGAGCCTCTTAAAGAAGAAGATGCAGGTTTGCGAGAGCCAGAAATCTTGCTTGTTTGTAGGTGGCCAAATACTTATTTTCCACCATAATATGCAAATAAATTCTTTCCAAATCAGACAGTGTGATTGTCTGGATTTGTTTCCACATTTTGTCTCTTATAGTTGAGGTATACCTATGATGAAAATTACAGGCCTCTCTCATCTTCTTAAGTGGGAGAACTTGCACAATTGGTGGCTGACTAAATACTTTTTTGCCCCACTGTATGTATATATATATATATATATATATATATATATATATATATATATATATATATATATATATATATATATATATATATATAATTATATTAAGACTCAGAAGAAGACAGAAGCTATGCTAAGAACTGTAAATCAATGACAAAGATTATCTATTATGCCACTCACAGTAATGCTTTTAAAGATGGATAAAATTACCAAAAAAAATGAACGTACTTTATTATGGACGATTTTTCAAATCAAATGATATATGTGGGGGGAAATATTGTCTGATATGGAAGATAAGCGTACCACATTTACCCTGAGGTTTAGATAGTTTTCTTTATAAAAAATGTTGTTTTTTAAAAAAAAAAAATGTAAAAGTTGCAGCAAGAAATGTATGACCTAGAAAATCAGCAGGGCTACAATAATATGAACCTGATTAGCATACATGAGTATGCAAAAGTCTCATACATTTTGTGGCAAATATCCTATCAAGCCTCTGGGCTTCCTCTTTAACCTTGCCAGTGGAAAGAGTGCATTGTATAGTTGTACAGAATTCTACTTACAATGGATGATTACAAATAAGAATCATTATGATAAAATACCATGACACAATATACACTCTCCTCTTTAAAAGGATATGAGATGTATATGTTGTGATCAAGACAGAGCAAACAGTTTTAAAATAGTTTCCAATTTACTTCTATTAGCAAATTTGCTTTGTTCACATGGTATTCTTTGTTGAACAGATACCTAGCTGGTAGGTGTCTGGAGTACCACATGGCAGGAAATATTTCTGCCCACTAGTGCTCTTGCAAATGGATAACATTCTTGCAAAACTTCTGCCATATAGTGCTCCAGACACGTGCACGCTCCTGAGCTTACATCCCTGCTTTAAAACAAAAGAGACCAAGAGAACAAAGAAAGTTTATTAATAGAAGCAAATTACAAAGTTGTTTAAAATGTATCCTATAACGGACTAAGGGCTATATTACGAGTAGCGCAATAAGTGTTGCACCGGAGCGATAAGGGGTTTATTACGCTCTTTGCATGCGTCGGAATTAGCGCATATCGCAAGTTGAAAAGTAAATGCGTTCACTCGATTGAAACTGAATTTCATTTCACAGCTTTGGTTAACTGTTATACTGACTAAAACGCTGCACATAAAAACATTACAATTACACTCATAATAACACTATCAAATACAAATTATGTTTAACAAATTGCCTTAAAAAGTACTCAAAGATATGAGAATACAAAACAAATGTGGACTGAGGGTTTAGTTTTAATGTTGTAACCTGCACTGCATATATTTATATTTATATATACCGTACATGTGGAGGGGTGTGACCAACTTGAACAAATACTTATATTATTTATTGTGATTTAAAGGTGTAAAAATTATCTTTAGTCATTCATTTAGTTAATCTCTAAAATATGAGGTTGCAGGTGTTAGGGGAAAAAATGACTGCAAAGGGCTTTAACATAGAGATACATACATTTTTTTTAAATGTGTGTGTATATATATATATATATATATATATATATATATATATATATATATATATATATATATATATATATATATATATATATAAAAAACATGAGAGAAAACATCAAGGCTGAATTGCGGTTTCCTGCCGTGACAAACAGTCACTCTGAAGACCTCTTTGAAGTGTGCCTGAGCTCGGTGGGGTAATGGAATGACAATGTGGATCAATGGGGGTTGCTACTCACAGGATTCTTTGCAGAAAATAAATGGAGGGTTTGACTGGTGAATCTCCGGTAACTATAACCATATGGCACAGCCACCGCTGCACCTCTGGAAGACCGGAGAATTCTTAGAACATCCACTCCTTGCGTCCGCTCTCCGGCGTGGCTGCACTTCCTGTCACACCCCTTAGTCGATACCGGCCAATCCGTGCTCGTCTATGACGTAGCTCCACCGCTCGGCCAATCCTTCTTGAGGAAACTTCAAAATCCAAGTCCGGGGAACAAATGGAAAATCCCAGATAGTTATCAGGACTCAAAAGTTCGTTGTACGACCTAGCTTTGTCAAAGGGATATTGAATAAATGTAGAAAGAAAAAAGCCATATGCGGTCTTAAATAAAACGTCCAGACCAATAAACTGGACGTTTTATTTAAGACCGCATATGGCTTTTTTCTTTCTACATTTATATATATATATATATATGTTTTTATTTGTTTATATATGTATATATAGGTTTATATTTGTTTATATATGTATATATATGTTTATATGTGTTTATAAGTGCATTGGAGCCCTTTGAAGTCAAATACTGTAGCTAAAAACATGAGAAATTATATTTATGCAATATTCATATTTAATAAAGTGTTTAACTGTGTATGTACTGTAAATATTTCACTTTCCAGTGTTCTTGGTTAAACACGATCAGGTTTGCATTTGATTTTTTTACCCCTTCAAACTCCCTTCAAGTTTATAGGGGAATACATTAACGCCGTCGTGATATTTGAAGTTTGGCTCTTTGTGCATGACGGGTTAGTGCACGAGCGAAAACTATTTACATTCAATTTGTAATACGCGCTACCCAACATGCGCAAAAAGCCGAAGTACAGTGGGGTTAAAGGGCAAGGGCAAACTACCGCTCCACTCGTAATCTAGCCTAAATAAAAGCAGCATTGTTGTAACAGAACCCGAATACTTACATATAAACTTTTACACAGGCTTACATCATACCATCAAATCATTTTACTGTGCATATGATAAATGGTAAAACTAAGATATCACAATTCCAACCTGCATTTGCGTCTGCCCTAAGATTGAAATATTTTATTTCAAAACTCAATTTAACATTAAAGATTTATAAACAGGAGATAATCTTAGCTCTCAGTATTTGTACATACATCCCCTAGTGTATTATAGTAAAAATAATTATAGATACTGCAAAAAATATGATTTTTAATAAATTATTATTTTATTAATTTTTTATATTTAATATTTTAATGACTACGTTTTCATGTAAACTAACCTAACACTGCGTTAGAGCTACAGCACATTAAGCATATTTTATATTCCTATGTTCTTCACATAGAATAAAATGTAATTTATTATTAAATATATATTTCTATATAAATGTCTGATAATGTTTATGTTAAATGATATCTATACCTATAAATATATATAGAAATAAATATACAGGTATATGTATAAATATATATATATATATATATATATATATATAGCATTGTCCTGTATGTGAAGAACATGGGAATGTGAAATATTAATAACTCCTATCGGGTTAGCGCACGTGCGATAAGTGTTATTATTTTTTTCTATGCTCTCCATTGAAATTTATGGGGTGAATGCATTTGTGCAATTGTGATAACTAAAGTCCTAAAGTTAGTGCATGTTGGGCTTCGCTCATGTAAAAAAAAATTCCTTTAACTTGTTATACACAAGCTAACCTACACACACAAAAAGATTACGTCCAGCAAAGTTTACACTCAAGCTGAAGCGCAATATTCATACATAAGGATATATTTTTTAATACATAATAAGGGGCCGATTTATGAATGTGCAGACGGACATGATCCGCTGTTGTGGATCATGTCCACCCCACATCGATAAATGCATTTATCATTGCACAAGCATTTCTAGTGATATGATTGTGCAATGCCGTCCCCTGTCAATGGCGGACGAGTTAAGTAGCAGCGGTCTTAGGACCGCTGCTTCTTAACTCTTGTTTCCAGCGAGTTTAAAGGCTTGTGCTGAAACTGCACCATACGCTGCATAGTAAATCGGCCCCAATGTATAACATTTATATTACATGCTAAAAAAGAATGAGCAAGACACAAAAAGGAATAAACTTTATTACTACATACAGAAGGCAATATAACCAGATTGGAGAATATTTAAATTTGATTTTATTATTTTGACAGACAGACTCCACCCTAAAAGAGATTTTATCTCATGGTTGTAGGTATATACCAAAAAGATCTCCCACTACAGGAGACAAAGTGGCAGAGTATGTATTCACCAGTAAAAACTCAAAAACAAGAGAAAATCAGCTAAGTAGAAAAGGCTGTTATAAATGTGTGCATACATCAGAACAGGTGAAACTTTTTTATCTACTCATACTCAGGACCGTCTTTAACACAGGGCAAAAGGGGCAGCTGCCCAGGGCCCAGTCTCTGTTGAGGGGCCCAAGAGTCCTAAAAAAAAACTGCTGATGTGACATGGGTAACACACACATTCAGTCCTAATACTGTCACAGTCAAAAGTACTCTGCTTATATATTTTTTTTAAAAAAAAACTGTGCCAGACCGTGCCGGTGTCATGTGACATGCCAAGCTATGGTCATATGCTGTATTAGATGTGCACTGTGCAGCACTGAATGCAAAGCCCTAACTTGGCATCCAGCCATTCCCACTGCATCAGAAAAGGTCCTACTGGGGTTACCACTGTTACCAGGTAACTGCTCTGGTGGGTGGGATTGTTTCTGGGTAGGGCTGACTGTAGGCACATGCAGCAGAAAGCTGGAGCGGCAGGCACATGAGGATTTGAGCATCTGTGCAGCTGCATACACTGCTCTCTTCAGTCTTGAGGCTGTGTGACACATCTCACACTGTAGCCATGCAGCCTTGGCAAGACAGCATCCAGTCTGCTGGTCCCCTTAGCCCTGCTCTTTCTGCTGTGGCTCTAAAATCATCTAACGGAAATTTGTTAGGGGAACAGTGCTTTGTAGAAAGGTGTCAGTGGGAAGAATAAGTGAGTGCACACACGCCCCTCCCCATGCCGCATTGTCTAGTGCAGGGTGAGAGGGAACTTGTCCCTAGCAAAGAAGTGACATGTGCTGCTGTGGCTGATGTATAGTGTCATGCTGATACTTCACACATTAATGTAAGGTTTATTTTTATAGTTTTTGTTTTCTCTCTGTCTCAGATTTTACAGTTTCCCATAGCAGTTCTGCTGTTCCAGTCAGTAAACTTATATTTGTCTGCACCTCCATGCTTCCTCCTCAGTCTTTAACTTGCTTTGCTCCTGTTGGATGCCCTAAATATCTTTAACCAGCTAACCTCACACCAGAATCACATTCAAAAGAATATTAAATAAATCCACAGTGGAGGAATTTATGTATTTATTTACTTACTTATTAATACTGCTTAGGTACAGTTTCACATATTGCAATTTATTTCATTTTTTTTTTTAAATGATTAGCCCAGCAGTGGATGATCCACTACTGGGCTAATAATTTTGAAAACAATTATAAAATAAATTGATTTAGTTGTTTTTTGGGATGTTGGGGTGGAGAGTGAAATTGCATGGGGTGGGGGGGGGGGGACCCAAGAAAAATTTTGCCCAGGGTCCAGTCAATATTAAAGATGGCCCTGCTCATACTGAAGGGGAATATAAAATCAAATACCATTTGGATTGTACCTTGTGGTACATTATATATTTATTAACTTGCAAAATATGTCAGGAGCAATATCTAGGTTGCTCGAGTCGCATGCTAAAAGACAGAGCGAGAGAACATTTAAATGACATTCAAACAGAACCTCCAAAGACTAGGGTAGCCAAACACTTTTCCATGCATCATCACAATCCAACACATGGATTTCAAATCCAAGCAATTGATTTCATACCAAAGTCACTCAGAGGAGGTGATAGATTCAAATAACTATTGTTTAGGGAGGCTAAGTGGATTTTTTTCCCTACAAACCAAAGAACCTAAAGGCATTAAAGGGACAGTCAACACCAGAATTTTTGTTGTTTTAAAAGATAGATAATTCCTTAATTACCCATTCCCCATTTTTGCATAACCAACACACTTATAATAATACATGTTTTACCTCTGTAATTACCTTGTATCTAAGCATTTGCAGACTGCCCCCTTATTTCAGTTCTTTTGACAGACTTGCATTTTAGCCAGTCAGTGCTCACTCCTCTGTAAATTCTTGTGCATGAGCTCAATGTTATCTATTTGAAACGCATGAACTAATGCCCTCTAGTGGTCAAAATGCATTCAGCTTAGAGGCAGTCTTCAAGGTCTAAGAAATTAGCATATGAACCTCCTAGGTTTAGCTTTCAACTAAGAATAAAAAAAGAACAAAGCAAAATTGGTGATAAAAGTAAATTGGAAAGTTGTTTAAAATGACATGCCCTATATAAATCATGAAAGGTTTTTTTTTTTTTAACTTGACTGTTCCTTTAATGCAAGATGGGATTTAGAACTTTTTCAAGGATAAATCCACATTGAGATCCACGTTTTCATTACATATAGGGGACAATTTATCAATGGTCTGTCGGACATAATCTTCTCAACGGATAATATCCGACAGACATCGATGAATGCCGACAGCATATGCTGTCGCCATCTATTATTGTACAAGCAGTTCTTGTTAACTGCTTGTGCAATGCCGCCCCCTGCAGATTCGTGGGCAATCGGCCTCTAGCAGGGGGTGCCAATCAGCCCGATCGTATAGGATCGGGCGGATTGCAGACCGCCACCTCAGAGGCGGTGGAACAGTTATGGAGCAGCGGTCTTAAGACCGCTGCTTCATAACTGCTGTTTTCGTCGAGGAGCCTAAAGGCTCGTGCAGAAACAGGGGCATCAAGCTTCATTCGGATCTTGATAATTCGGCCCCATAGTATCAACATACTTTATATGTGTTTAACTATAATGATAAATCATATGCATATATTCATATACTTTCTCAAATCCTTTTGTATCTCATGATTGTTTACATACTGCATATGGGCATAATCAAACAATTTCATCTTTTGAACTGATCGATCTTTAATTTTTTCCAACATGATATTATCTGAGAATCCCGTAGGGAGAATTGAGAATCCCGTGGGAGAAAAAATTTATTGAAATTCTTTGAATTCATGTATGTAATCCAACTTTGCCTTTTGCCTATGTGTATGCACACTACATTAGAAATATACTCTATTGTAAGTTGCGAGCAACTGTGTGCATATGTGCAGGCAATAAGATACATGCTTACTTATGCGTGATTTATATTCATATTTGTATCTCTGCATTATCTAAATTCTCCATTTTTGGTGCACATATACAATTTATTGTCTTATCCCCAACTAATATTTTAAGCTTTTTTAAGCCTTGAATCTATATAGTAGAAACATCACTGCTTATAATGAAAATACTTTGTTGCAGAAGACATGTCAATTTATACAGGTTATTTGAAAGAGAGAAAAAATGTCAAATACATAACATTGGCAACAAATCTGATTGTTGGAATTAAGCTCTAAGTATTCTATTTAGCAACTTCTTACACAAGCGAGTTTGAATATTGCTATTGGCTAATCCCAGCCGATATGTCACTTCCGGTTAGAAAATGGGCGTTGAGCTCTGTGATGTAATCAGCTGGGCATTTAAAAGCTGGCGCTCTTAGTTCAGCGGCATGTTACCTTTAAGAAAGCTTCTGCGAAATGCATCAGGTGATGCAAGTGGAGGATCAGAGGTATCATTCTCTCTATTTCTCTAGCACTGCACTGTCCAGGTCTGTACAAGATTTACATTTTTATTGTCATACAAAATAAATGCTACGTTTTACTTGCACTTGCATCGAATGTGGATATATATATATGAGTCAATGCTTGTTTCAACATTTTGCAACTAAAATCATTATTATACACTATGAGGGATATTTCACAATTTGCGAGCGGACATGATACGAAGTAGCATATCATGTCAGCTGCACATCGCTCCCCATCGCTAAATGCCGACAGCATTTATCATTGCACCAGCAGTTCTTGTGAACTGCTGGTGCAATGCTGCCCACTGCAGATTCGCGGCCAATCGGCCGCTAGCAGGGGGTGTCAATCAACCTGATCGTATTCAATTGGGTTGATTTCTGCCCGCCGCCTCAGAGCAGGCAGACAAGTTATGGAGAAGCGGTCTCAAGCTCCATACGGAGATTGATAAATATGCCCCTATATGAAGATTTAAAATTTCAAGCATCCTGTTGTTTGGGCCAAATAGCGGTATTTTGCACTCTATGTGTTTTCCTGTATAGAGAAACATTGTGTTTTTTGGAATCTCGCTATAATGCTTTAGAGGTTTAGCACTGTTCAAATAAAGCACATCAGTAGGCGCATGCAGCAATTGTTTTTGTGTGGATGCTATGGCCTCTATTTAACAAAGTCTGCCGGACCTGATCCGACAGCACGGATCAGGTCCGCCAGACCTCGCTGAATGCAGAGAGCAATACGCTCTTCGTATTCAGCATTGCACCAGCAGCTCAAAAGAGCTGCTGGTGCAACGCCGCCACTGCAGACTCGCGGCCAATGGGCCGCCAGCAGGGAGGTGTCAATCAACCCAATCTTACTCGATTGGGTTGATTCCCGGCAATGTCTGTCTGCCTGCTCAGAGCAGGCGGACAGGTTATGGAGCAGCGGTCTTTGTGACCGCTGCTTCATAACTGCTGTTTCTGGCAAGTCTGAAGGCTCGCCAGAAACACGTGCCCAGAAGCTCACTACGGAGCTTGTTAAATGGGCGCCTAAATATGTAACTTATGCAAATTTTAAATGTTATAAATTAGGAACTGGGTTTGTTTAGAAAAGCACTCTCGCTTCTTCTGGACAAACGACTGGGGTGTCTGCTAAAAATAAAATAGTATATAAGTGCAAGTCCTTTCTACCATCCAAGGAGCTACACACAATAGTTATTAAATCATTGTTTCAAAATATTTCAGGGGAAAGGTGGCCGCTTCTTTAAACAAACAATGTTATAAACAGAGATTAAATATCCATTTACCACCCCCTTAAAAATAACGGAAAGACCATTGATTGGACCAATCCAATGGTTGTCATGACAATCCCTTAATAAATACAAGCCCTGAGTGTATGTAAAAAATATAGCATAAGGTATACAATATAGCATTGTAGTCTAAAGTATAAAAACTTAAAGAATTATAAACTGAATGCAGTATAATATAGGTCAGAGCGCTATGCTAAAGTGTTAAAGGGGTGAATGGACACATTATAAAGCAAAAAGCACTTAAGAGCTTCTATACTCACAAAAAAGGACTCCATGGGGCCCATTTATCAAGCTCCGGATGGAGCTTCAGGGCCCGTGTTTCTGGCCAGCCTGCAGATTTGCCAGAAACAACAGTTATGAAGCAGCGGTATAAAGACCGCTGCTCCATAAACTGTCTGTCTGCTCTATGCAGGCGGACAGAAATTGCTGCAATTCAACCACATTAAATACGATCGGGTTGATTGACACCCCCCTGTAATGTCCGATTGGCCGCGAATCTGCAGGGGGCGGCATTGCACCAGCAGCGCACAAGAGCTGCTGGTGCAATGCTGAATGCATTCAGCGAGGTCTGTCGGACCTGATCCACACTTTGTTAAATAAGGCCCCATATCTAAGGGGCAGATTCTAAAAAATGTGCAGGTCTAGACGTGGTTCTCCATGATAACACTCGCAGGAGAAGCCTTCATGGAATTCTATAAAAAAAAGTGCCATTGGCGAGAGGTCTCCTATAGAAGTAATGAGAGCTCTCTGCTAGGTAAAAGGTCACAATAGAGTATAAAGTACATAGGGAGAAACCAGAATGCTTTTAAACTTGAATATTACTCCTAATACAAAACAAATTACGCTGGTTATAGTGCACTGTTATAATGCTGTTCTTTTCAGAGCATTTAGGGTTTTGAGTATTTTGATAAAAACTTGCCACCTTTTAAATGGTGAGAAAAAAAAGTGAGTACTGTATTGCGAAAATGTTTTACAAATTATGCTGGGATTTGAGAGAAAATTTCATATACGCCAATGGAACACCCATTTTCAGTACCTTTTATGAAAAACACAACAATAACGCTTTGTATTTTGTACTTTAAGAGTGCTAACGACAGCTCTGAGCCATTGCAGAGTTTCCCACTCTGGTGCTAAAGACGGCTCAGAGCCGTCGCTAGCACTCTCCCACTTTCTAATTTACTCCATTATCAAATTTGCTTTGTTCTCTTGTTATCCTTTGCTGAAGGTACAGCATTGCACTACTGGCAGCAATATGAACACATCTAGTTAGCCAATCACAAAAGACAAATTTGTGCAGGCACCAATTAGCAGCAGCTCCTACTAGTGTAGGATATATGCGTATTCTTTTTCAGCAAGGGTTACCAAGAGAGCAAACCACATTTGAAAATAAAAGTGAATTAAAAAAATTAAAGGGACAGTCAAGTCTAAAAAACTCATGTTTCATAACTTTCCAATTTACTTTTATCACCAAGTTTGCTTTGTTCTCTTTGTATTCTTAATTGAAAGCTAAACCTAGGAAGGCTCATATAATGATTTCGAAGTCCTTGAAGGCCGCTTCTTATCACATGCTTTTTTATTTGCTTTTACCAGCAGGGGAGAGCTAGTTCAGGTGAGACATATAGATAACATTGTGATCATGCCCGTGGCTTGTGGCAGACACTGCACTAATGGGCTAAAATGAAAGTCAATAGATAATAAATAAAATGTTATGTGATCAGGGGGCTGTCAGAAGATGCTTAGATACAAGTTAATCACAGAGGTAAAAAGTGTATTTCTATAACAGTGTTGGTTATGCAAAACTGGGGAATGGGTAATAAAGAGATTATCTATCTTTTTAAACATTCTGGTGTTGACTGTCCCTTTAAGATTTACACTGAGCACAATTAATACACTTTCATACCTCCCAACATTTCAAAATTCAAAAGAGGGACACCCCCCCGCAAAAAAAATGATGTGGGCGGGGCTTAAAAAATCATAAGACCAAAGTAATATAAATAAAATTATTAATAAATTCATAGATTTTAATACACTTAGGCAGCAAATCAAACACAAGCTCAAACCATTGGTATGGCTATGTGAGCTATGTATTTAATTATCCTTTGCACAGACATTGCTAAATATTTTTATCTTAATTGGACATTTAATAATAAATTCTTTAAATCTGCTCTCTGCATTCCCCATTAATATTCTAAATTCTGGCCTTTAAAGTCAGCAAAAATGCACAGTAGCACACTACATAGTATACACTTATACATGCAGATACACACAAACACTACATAGCATACACTTATACATGCAGATACACACACACTACATAGTATACACTTATACATGCAGATACACACTACATATCATACACTTATACAGGCAGATACTAACACACTACATAGCATACACTTACACATGCAGATACACACACTACATAGCATACACTTATACATGCAGATACACACACACTACATAGCATACACTTATACATGCAGATACACACTTATACATGCAGATACACATACACACTGCATAGCTTACATTTATACATGCAGACATACACACACTACATAGCATAAACTTATACATACAGATACACACACACAGTTATGGATACAGATAGACACGCACTACATCAGTGATTTTTAACCTTTTTTTTGCCGTGGCACACTTTTTTACATTAAAAAATCCTGTGGCACACCACCATCCCAAAATTAAAAAAAAATCACACATTGTAGCCTAATACAGCATATATATATATACAAATACACACAAACACACACATACTGTATGTATTGTGCTGTTATGCCATGCCTCCTACAAACTACCCCTGCACTGGGAGTAAAAAACAAGCAAAGTTTAAAAAATGTTGCACTGTTCTCAGTCTGCCGTGGCACACCTGAGGATCTCTCACGGCACACTAGTGTGCCACGGCACACTGGTTGAAAAACACTGCACTACATCATATATGGGTATCTGTAATTCATTGTATGGGGTCCTGGGGTTGGCAAGCACATTAGCTGGCAGTCTGCGGCTGCCACTGTTCATTACACTGTTCGTTACCCTGGTATTAGCACTGCTCATTGTATAAAACTGAAGGCATGCTAGTATTATCACCAGAGGTTAGATATCATCATTACCAGAGGTAGGTTAGAGAGGTCACCATTACCCGTGGTCAGAGTGTATACAGCCTTCTTACTCCTGCTTAACCCACACACCATACCTTTTCCACAGGGAATATAACAGGTATCTAACCCTGTGAGAGCAAAGCCAGCTGCTTCTGAGTATGGGCCCAATAGAATTTAAAAAAAAAAAAAAAAAAAAAAGGAGGGACAGACCCCTAAAATCGGGACTGTCCCGCGAAAATCGGGACAGTTGGGGGGTATGCACTTTATTCCTGTGTAATTTACATAAAATTATGTAAATAGAAGGACTGGCGAGTATTCTTATAGAATTTTACAAGCCCAGAGACTTATATTAGAATCAGGCCATAAATATTGGTCAGGGTGGTGTCACCCATGACCAAACTACTAATGATCACAAAATATCTGTGGTCCCCGAATGGATAAAATCTGTCTAGTGGCAGAAGATAACTGTCAACATCAAGGTACTCATTCAAGCACTGCTAGTCATTAATACTATTAAGATCTTCCGATGTTGCAGTGTCCAAACGGTGCTCCATCACCCTTCTTATAAAAATTGCAAAGCCATAAAAGATCTTAATACAAACTATATGTGGTATATACAACAGAGAGGGGGCGCCCTAATAGGAAATAATCTAATATATTGTATGTGTATAATAATAAATATAATGGTAATTAGTACTTAGGTGTTCTTATACAGCATAATTAGCAGCAAGAAGAGTATATAATCAACCCCAATGTAAGAATAGGGGTACACAAGCACAATAGTTGTTCAGACCACTAAACATCAGAAAATAAAACTTCAGAACAATAGGTGGGCTGATATTCTAGTGGTATTGCTGTTAATTGATAGCACCAGGATGCAATGATTGGGTATAATGATATAATAAAACGTATCAAAGTGATATTAAAATAAAAAATAAAAATATAAATAAAATAATAATAGTAATAATAATAATAGTAAGTCTCTGATAGGGAGATGGAGGCAGCTATCTGTGGAGATCCAGGCCGGGATCCAAAGCAGCAATCTGCAAAGACAAGAGGAGACAGAAGCCCAACTTCCCGTGTGATGTAGTGTCTGTATCAGGACCACAAGAAAAAACACACAGGTGCCTATATGGCCTAGTATAGCCGGAACAATGGTGAATCAATATAATAGAAGGGAATGGTACTCACAATAGTTGTAGCATCTCCTTTGATGCTATAGGGGCAGGATGGGATCAATATAGTCACCCACCAGACTTAATCATAGGCTCACAGGACACAGATGGAATTCCAGAAAACAGCAATGGTCAGGGAAGACCCAGGAAAGTTCCCTCTCAGCCAGAGGGATAAGTAACGATAAGATGGTAGCAAGTGTTCAAAGTATAAAATTACTTTATTAAAATAATAAAAACAAAGGCGACGCGTTTCTCTGCACTAAGCTGTTTCATCAGGCCTGATGGAAGCCTGATGAAACAGCTTAGTGCTGAGAAACGCGTCAAAGGAGATGCTACAACTATTGTGAGTACCATTCCCTTCTATTATATTGATTCACCATTGTTCCGGCTATACTAGGCCATATAGGCACCTGTGTGTTTTTTCTTGTGGTCCTGATACAGACACTACATCACACGGGAAGTTGGTCTTCTGGGTGACTGTTATAGATCCCAGACTGTTTCCATAGCACTAATTGAGGTGCTTTCACAAATGTGAGTTTACTCCCTGTATACATATCAATCAGTTTTTGCACCAAACAATATTGGGCCATGTGGCGCTTCTGTCTCCTCTTGTCTTTGTATGTGGTATATGTTCCTGATACAGATTGTATGATACTGCTATTGCATTTTACTTTTGCTGATCTTTATAAAGATTTATTTAGAATAGCATCAGTATAGTAGTTATCTATACTATATGAAACTATGGTTGTTTTAATTCGGGCAAAATGCTGCTGAGGAGGACTAATGTTGTTTGAAATACCACCTTAACTATTTACAGATCTTTCCTACAAATGATTATATGTCTGCTTTTCATACAATCACCACTAAAGGAGCAGTGTATGACCTTATATTCACTACCTCGGATTATAGTTCTATGCGGTTAGTGATTCTGAGGAGTATACTGTGCTATTAGATACTAAGGGGCATATTTATCAAGGTCTGGCAGACCTGATCCGACACTGCGGATCAGGTCCGCCAGACCTCGCTGAATACGGCGAGCAATACGCTCGCCGTATTCAGCATTGCACCAGCAGCTCACAAGAGCTGCTGGTGCAATGCCGCCCCCTACAGACTCGCGGCCAATCGGCCGCCAGCAAGGGTGTGTCAATCAACCCGATCATACTCGATCGGGTTGTATTGTGGCG